>NC_069504.1:908821449-908981449 GCF_027579735.1 Bombina bombina | reverse complement strand
TGAAAGCAGCGAAAGCTTATGTTCGATGCTGCCAGATATCCCATTGATTCCTATGGGAGAATAAAATTTAAGTTTACACCTAACACCCTAACATGAACCCCGAGTCTAAACACCCCTAATCTGCCACCCCCTACACCGCCGCCACCTACATTATACTTATTAACCCCTAATCTGCCGCCTGACACCGCCACCACCTAAATAAAAGTTATTAACCCCTAATCTGCCGCTCCCGACACCGCCGACACCTACATAAAGTTATTAACCCCTATTCAGCCGTTCCCCGAGCCCACCGCAACTAAATAAAGTTATTAACCCCTAAACCCCTGGCCTCCCACATCACTACCACTTACTAAACCTATTAACCCCTAAACCGCCAGCCCCCCACATTGCCATAAACTAAATTAAACTATTAACCCCTAAACCTAACAATCCGCTAACTTTATATTAAATATTAACTCATCCCTATCTTATAATAAATTTAAACTTACCTTAGATTCAAATTAAACTATATTAAACTACTAATTAACCTACCCTAACTATTATACTAAAATTACATTAAACTAATAATTATCCTACCCAAACTATTATACTAAAATTACATTAAACTAAAAATTAATCTACCCTATTATACTAAAATTTCAATAAACTATATTAAATTAATAATTAACCTACCCTAACTTTTATACTAAAATTACAATAAACTACAAATTAAATTAAATATATTATATATTTAAACACCTAACCCTACTCAAATAATTTTAATCTACACTAAAAAATTACTAAGTTACCAAAAACTAACAACTAAGTTACAAAAAATAACAAACACTAAGTTACACAAAAAAATGAACACTAAGTTACAAAAAAATAAAAAAGAAATTATCAAAGATTTAAACTAATTACACCTAATCTAAATTAAGGTTGAAAAAAATTAAGGTTTAAAAAATCCTATTGGCTGTTGCAATCAGCCAATAGGATTGAACTTCAATCCTATTGGCTGATCCAATCAGGCAATAGGATTAAGCTTGCATTCTATTGGCTGTTCCAATCAGCCAATAGAATGCCAGCTCAATCCTATTGGCTGATTGCAACAGCCAATAGGATTTTTTCAACCTTAATTCCGATTGGCTGATAGAATTCTATCAGCCAATCGGAATCTAAGGGACGCCATCTTTCTGAAGCCGTCGTCAGAAGAGGATGCTCCGCGTCGGATGTCTTGAAGATGGAGCCGCTCCGCGCCAGATGAATGAAGATAGAAGATGCCGCCTGGGTGAAGACTTCTGCGGGCTTGGATGAAGACTTCGGCCGCTTGGATGAAGACTTCTGCCTGCTTCTTGGAGGATGGATGTCGGATCTTCAAAACTGTAAGTGAATCTTCTGGGGTTAGTGTTAGGATTTTTTAAGGGTGTATTAGGTGGGTTTTATTTTTAGATTAGGGTTTGGGGTGCAATAGAGCTAAATGCCCTTTACAGGGCAATGGAGAGCTTAGGTTTTTTAGTTTAGGTTTTTATTTGGGGGGTTGGTTGTGTGGGTTTTACTGTTGAGGTGTATTTGTATTTTTTTTTACAGGTAAAGAGCTGATTTCTTTGGGGCAATGCCCCGCAAAAGGCCCTTTTAAGGGCTATTTGTAGTTTATTGTAGGCTAGGTTTTTTTATTTTGGGGGGGGCTTTTTTATGTTCATAGGGCCTTTAGATTAGGTGTAATTAGTTTAAATCTTTGATAATTTCTTTTTTATTTTTTGTTACTTAGTGTTTATTTTTTTGTGTAACTTAGTATTTGTTATTTTTTGTAACTTAGCTTAGCTTAGTTTAGTAATTTTTTAGTGTAGATTTAAATTATTTGAGTAGGGTTAGGTGTTTAAATATATAATATAGTTAATTTAATTTGTAGTTTAATGTAATTTTAGTTTAAAAGTTAGGTTAGATTAATTTTTATTTTAATATAGTTTAATGTAATTTTAGTGTAAAAGTTAGGGTAGGTTATTTATTAATTTAATATAGTTTAATGTAATTTTATTATAATAGTTAGGGTAGGTTAATTATTAGTTTAATATAGTTTAATGTAATTTTAAAGGTAAGTTTAAATTTATTATAAGATAGGGATGAGTAAAAATTTAATATAAAGTTAGCGGGTTTTTAGGTTTAGGGGTTAATAGGTTAATTTAGTTTATGGCGATTTGGGGGCTGGCGGTTTAGGGGTTAATAACTTTATTTAGTTGCGGTGGGCTCCGGGAGCAGAGGAATAGGGGTTAATAACTTTATGTAGCTGGCGGCGGTATAGTGGGTGGCAGATTAGGGGTTAATAAGTATAATGTAGGTGGCGGCGGTGTAGGGGGCAGCAGATTAGGGGGTATTAACATAATGTAGGTGGCGGTGGGCTCCGGGAGCGGAGGAATAGGGGTTAAAAACTTTATTAGAGTGGCGGCGGGGTCCGGGAGCGGCGGTTTAGGGGTTAATAACTTTATTTAGTTGCGGCGGGGTCCGGGAGGAGCAGGATAGGGGTTAAACAGTTTAGTATAGTGGCGGTGCTTAGTGACAGTATACAAATAAAGCTGGGAAAAGCCCACTAGCAGCGAGATCGATGACTGTTAGTTAACAACAGTCCACTGCTCGTCGCCCCGTACTTGGTGCGCGGCTTTTTGACAGCTTTTTTGTTAAATATGGAGAACGTATTCAGGTCCGCGGCAGTGAAGTTAGGCGATGTCAGGTGAGCGTATTGGTGCCGGCGAATGCAGCACAGTTGACAGCTTGATAAGTAGGCCCCTTTACATAGAATTGTAGTCACTCATTATACATGTCCAACATGTTTTAAGTGCTAAATTTACGAGATGGGTGGCAAAGCACACCTGGACCCTTATTAAGTACAGCAAAGCAAACTTGATCAATATACAACAATAATAATGTGTTGCTAATTATCTACTACACATTACAATTTGCTTAAGAAGTCTAGGGTGCTTAAAATTAAAGGGATATTACAGCCAAAATTGGAAACCACATGGGTGCATTTTGGTATTGAATTGCACCCATGTGGTTAAGAAGCAATTTTGTAATATACATGCATTAGCAAAAATGCTTCTAATAAAAGCTATAGCTGTTTCAAAAGTGTATTTAAGTATGCAACGTGCACCAGCATTTTAAACACAGCACTTGCTCACAGAGCGTAAGGTGCTTGTACCATCTGGTAATGACTCAATTTGTTAATTGCTGACATGATACAAGCCCCACTGATTATCTGAGCAGCTGCAGTATTTCAAATGGGGGTGCAGTGACAATATATATCTATGCTTTACATACACACGCAGAGAAAAATGTTAACACTAAAACAGCAATAACTTTTACTAGAAGCATTTTGCCAATACATGTACATTCCAAATATGTTTCTATTCAAAGATGTAATAAATCTATGTGAATTTAAATTTTGACTGGAATGTCCCTTTAAGTGAGTACCAAACAGAGCATGGAAGCCATTTTGTAATCTATTTAAATTAGTCTTAAACATTTTACAAAATGAACAACTGACTAGAGTCATGGGGTAGATTTATTATGCTGCGGATGCAGCTGTTTTCACGTGAGCCTTCAGGCTCGTCGGAAACAAAGTTAAGAAGCAGTGGTCGTAAGACCGCTGCTCCTTAACTCATCCGCCACCTCTGAGGTGGAGGACAGCAATCAACCCGTTTGGATACGATCAGGATGATTGACACCCCCTGCTAGCGGCCGATTGGCCATGAATGTGCAGGGGGGCGGGATTGCACAAGCATTTCACCAGAATGCTTGTGCAATGATAAATTTAGCGATGTCAGGCAGACATGTTCGCCACAGCCAACCATGTCCATACAACATTTCATAAATATACCCCATGGGATCTAAGGAATATAATTCTGAGAAAGGTGATGCAGGTGTCTAGACTTGGGCCAGTTTCCCAGTATGAGCCCCAGAGTAGGCAGAAACATACATCTGGCATTGCCTTGTCTCTCATTCAGAGGTGATCTGAGTGCTCTTTGAGGATGGGCTCTCTTTTTTTAATGGAATTAGACTGATATTAGAGGAAGTTATTAATTCTGAAAGGCACAGTTTGAACTAAAATGGACTGCTCCTGGGTGGTGAATACCCAAAGAACAATCTATTATGCCTCTGCTCTATCCCTGGTTAATTGTTTTTGTCTTTTTTTCATTATCTTACTACAAGAAAAAATTGAAAATAGAGGTTGAAAAGGTTTTATTTTGGTGGACAATAGAGTGCTTGTGAAGTCCAGAGAGCCAAATTGATAAATATTTTCTTGTCTGTGAGGCACAAAGTTATCATTGATGAGATAGGCCTCGATTTATCAAGCCCCTATGGCTGCAAGTTCTCACAAGAACTTGCTCGCCGTGATTTATCAAGCAGCGGTCACCAGACCGCTGCTTCCCTAAGCTCTTCGCCACCTCTAAGCTGGCGAAATTCAATCTCCTCGGTCGAGTCCGACCGAGGAGATTGACAGCTCCTGCCCGCACGTGATTGGCTGTGCGCGGGCAGGGGGCGGGATTGCACGCAAGCGCAAAATTGCGCTCGTGTGCAATGCCGAATACCTGCGGGGAATTTCGCCCCACCACAGGCGAGCTGAGGCATACAGGGGCGCGTATACGTGCCCCTGTACGCCTCAGCTATAATAAATCTAGCCCATAGTCTTGAGAAGGAAAGGAGTTAGGAACACTGAACATGTGACATGTTCCACATTATCAGATACAGAGAAGGAAATAGAACTCTTTCATGAACTAAATTAAAATAAGGAGAGTGGTTGTTAGTGACAATTAATACAATACTGGTAAAAGGATCATAACAATGTAAGAATGACAAAACTCAGATATTTCATTCCCATTACTAAAATGGCTTATAATAAACAAACCTGAGCAAATGTCAGCTGCTTAAGCATGCTAACATTCTAACATTCAGCATTTGTGACCTCCAGATCTGGACTTCAGTTAAAAAAACTTCTCTGCTCTCCCATTCTATCATATTGAAGGGTGAAACATTTGAGTGATAGACTATGATATTTGACATCAGAAAATAAAGGGTCCTACTGTAATTCAGTAATTAAGGGGAAATACTTAGCACAAGCTTGTGGAAGGAGGAAAATGTTGTTCATAAGTCACTATACTTGCCAAACAAATTAAGTGATATATCTATTGAAGTGCTCATGTGGTTTGTGTTATGTAGGGGAAACTACACAGAGTGCCAGGGAGTGAATGACGGAACATGATTAGTTGCTAAACATTTTGTGGAGAAGGATCATTCAGTAAGGCAACTGCACTTTCAGATTATCAAGGAAAATAATAATATTCCTAGATTAAGGAGAGGAGGTAACAGAGAATTATTACTTAAAAAAGGAAACTTGGTGGATTAATACATTATGAACTCTGTATCCAAAAGGATTAAATACAGATTATATAATGATATGTGTTTGTTTTTTAGGTGTTTTGAGTGTAGTTTATTTTTTGGTGAACATGCAATTTTGTATTATGCATCATGGGGAATAATAAAGTAAAATAAAAAATCTTGTATTTAGAATAGAGTTAATACATATGTATACGACTAGACTTGTGCACGGGTGAAAAATTTGGTTCGACCGAATCTTTCAGACTGAATATTCAGAAACTGAATGTTTGTGGAACATTTGCATTCATTTTTATTATAAAAAGGTAAATGTTCCTTTGCTACAGTTGAAAATGTTCATCTGTAGTATTACATTCTTACCTGTATCTCGCTAGAGAGCAGTGCTAATCCCAACTCTTCTTCACAGAGCTAGGGGCATGCTAATAGGAGGCTTAGCACGGTGGATTCCAAGGACTGAGCTAAAGGACCTTCACCTTTAGTCCAGGCCCTGAGATCTGCCATGCTAAGCCTCCTATTAGCGCACCCTGGGGCTCTATCAAGAAGGGTCAGGATTATTGCAGCTCTCCAGCGCACTAAAGGTAAGTATTTTTAACTTTGAGGTAATTTAAAGGAAATTCGTCAGTATTCCTTTATTTTCTTTAAATTTCATGGCACATTGGTTCAGATATTAATTTTATAAAAATGACACAAATATCTGTTTTGTTAACGAATTTAGAATTGTAAGAAATGAATGCACATCTCTATATATGACCACTAGATGACATGATAAGAAAGAACGCATATGAAATTAATTAACTTCACAATCCTACTTGTTTCTTAGTGTGTATAATTGTATTGTTTGCTTATATGTCTTCTGCATGATTAAGGGCTGTTTGTGGCCCAAACTGTTGCTGTTTTATTTGTGGAAATAATGCCCCAATAAATAAACTAAATGCTTTTATACAGGGGTGCTGGCACAAAATTCTTTATTTGATTACGATTCCTTAATAAGTCTCTTATCTTTTAATAACATTTTACATCCTTCATTTTATATGAATTTATCGTCAACTGAACAGCATCCCTTTTTACTTACAACTATGTATAGCATTCTCCCACAGAAGACAAAAAGGCAATTCTATTGCATTAAAACAGAAACATGATAATGGATAAAAATAAAGTTTCAATCCAAAAATGTGTTTGTACAAGGCTAGCTGATGTTTCATCCCAAACAGGTTGTTACTGTGCCAATGGTTACATGCCTGCTGCATTATTATCCTGAAAAAAATAAACATATATTAATTTAACTATATAGGGCTAGATTAGAAGTGGAGTGCTATTTAGCACTTTCGCTCGCACGCGAAAACAGCTGGAAGTAAACTTCAGGATTTTGGATATTGCAACTTTGTTAACTTCTTCTACCCTTAGACATTAATGGAGTGCACTTTAAAAAAAAAATGAACACGTATCGCTCACGTGCTAACCAAATACTGCATTAGACCTATAGCTCTAAACCGAAAAGGTAATTGTAAATATTTTACATTCTAATGTTCTTCACATAGCAGAATACATCCTATTTATTCTTTGATAAATATGTCTTTATATATCTGATGATTTTTGGTAAAATATATATCTATACCATTTTTTCTGTAGTGTAGCAGTCCCACCTGTTCCCGCCCCTCTCCAGTGATGGGCCACCCACCCGCCTCCCTCCTAACTCTCCCACGCCACCAACGATCGGCACCACTGCTGCCCAATTCAGAGAGGGACACAGAGTGTCCCTCTCTGCTTCGGTACTTCTGCAAGACTATTTCTGCACTGCCCCACTCATGGGGCATGCAGAAATAGCGCAATATCGATTCTTTTAGTGAGATTGCGGCAGAGAGAGGCCAGGTCCTTAAGGGCTTAATGACCAGTGCCATCCTTGTGCTTGTCTCGCACAGTCTCTACTGCACATCGGCGCTGATTATTAAGGAGTTAAGGCCAGGTATGTTTGTCTCACGCAGTCTCTACTGCGCATGACTGCGTCGGACAAACATACTTGGCCTTTTATTATATAGGATATATATATATATATATATATATAAATATATATTTATTTAAAAATACTTAGAACAAATTCCCCTATGTGTAGAAAATTGGAATGTGTTAAACACTTTATTATAAATGAATATTGCATAAATATGAATTTTCATGTTTTCAGTTACTTGACTGCAAAGGGCTTCAATGCACTTATATATACAGTATGTATTTATATGTATACATATGTCTGTAAATGCATATATATACACATATAAATAAATCAATACATACGTACACACATATATACATACTATTAGCATGACACTCGTAATCTAGCCCTTTATAAGCAAAGTATTGAGGTTAATCCTCCACCTCCCTCTAGCCAAGGGTGCTGCCATGTTGAAATCTAGCTTTTACTGCATTCCTGTGCTGACGGGTTTACACATGTGTAGCAACTCTCCTTCAAATACCTTTAGTGAAACTTAGGTTCCAAAATGGCAGCACCCATAATTAGATGTATTGTTCCTTTAAAAAGACATACAAATTGAAACTGGAATGAACCAATGCATTTCAGTTTTTGATTGTAGCATTTTGGTAAATAAATGTATTATCAAAATGTCTTCAAGTAAAAGCAATCACTGTTTCACTTCTGATCTATGTTCCCAGTCAGCAGTAGCTAGTATCTCATTGCCAACATAATACAAATCTGTGGTGTTTGAATGTCATTTTCAGTTTCGACTGTTATGTCCCTTTAAGAGCAGGTCAACATAGAAACAATGAAATAAAGATTTCATGAAAACAAAAAAATTAACAAAAAGCAACAACCACAAATTGTGATAAAATACATAATATTACTCCCTACTTGTATTTGAACTCTGTCAATACAAAGAACCCATGATTCAAAATATATCATAAAACAGCACTTTAGAATTTCCATATTAGAACGTTACATATTTAAAATATATATTTAGAACCATCATTCCTAGACTCTTAGTATTTGTCTAGACTTGTGATAATTTTACAGCACCAAAAGCAGGCATGGATCTGTGAGTTTGTTGGTTTAATTTAACAATAGTAATGAGATTATAAATTATGTAGCAGTATACACACAGAATAATACCCTGTATATCTGTAGTTGCTAATGTAAATTATTTATTGTTAGCAGTGTCCATTTTAAAGCAACTTTTAACAAATCCTGATTCACTGTTCCCATTATTGACTAAATAATCATCTTTTATAAGCTTAAATACTAAGAAGAAATAAACAGTACCCAGCAGAATAAGCAAAGGGCAACTCATTCAACTAATAAAAAAAATATATGCCATGGATTCTCCATAAAAATATTAGAAGAAATGTAAAGGGACACTACTTAAAATGTGTTTATCATGCATAGGAAAGAGCAGAATTCAATCATGTCAACAATATTTTTGCCTGAAACTGTTTAAATTTAGTTTGAAACTAAAACAAATACTGCTGGATTGGTTTACTAGTTTTTGCTCATTCTGATTGGCTAATGTAGGACAACTGCTACCTCTGCACTAGTGGGGCGGAACACTTCTTTGTATGTGTGTATGACAAGAAAATGTTGGTTTGTTCAGGATAGGAATGAGTTGTTCTAAAACAAAAATGAAAATACATTTTGAAACACCATTTTAGCTGAAACAAAGAAAATATTACTATAATTTGTATTTTATTATTCCACAAATGCTTAATAGTAACTTTGTAATTATGTTGTTATATACATTGTTTATGTCCTCTGAGGCCTATCAATGCCGTGGGCTTCTTAAGGAGCTCAGTGCGGCAAACGCTTAAAGGGACACTGAACCCAAATTTGTTCTTTCATGATTCAGATAGGAGTAAATTAGAAAGTTGCTTAAAATTACATGCTCTATTATCATTTTTTCTTAATTCGCTTGCTATCTTTATTTGAAAAGTAAGAATGTAAGTTTAGATGCCGGCCCATTTTTGGTTCACAACCTGGATTGTTCTTGCTGATTAGTTGCTAAATGTCAGCCACTATTAAACAAGTGCTGTCCACGGTGAAAAATTGTCTGGCTCCTTAGCTTAGATGCCTTCTTTTTCAAATATAGATAGCAAGAGAACGAAGAAAATTTGATAATAGGAGTAAATTAGAAAGGTGCTTAAAATGTCATGCTCTATCTGAATCATGAAAGAAAAAAATTGGGTTTAAGACACATAAATGAACTTTCAGCAAGAAGTATTTAAAACTTCATGACTGAAAGTCCCCTTTATTTGGTCCACTGGTAAATCCTAGCGTTTCACAAACGCTAGGATTTACTATCACTTTAAGTTAAATGTTTCACCTGGTTTATAAAACTATGACACAAAGCTGATTTTTCTCATTTGATGATTTATAAATGGTTTAATGTTTTTCATGACCATTTGGCAATGAATGAGTTAAACAATATAGTTGCAACTGAGGCAGTGAAATGTGTGTTAGGGCTAAATAATGTATCAGTTTTAGGATAATGTGTAACTTTGCTATTAGTTTATTAAAGATTGCTCCTGTGTACCAGGCAAAAATGTCATTGCTGTGATATTAATGCCCCTTTTTGGGCCATTAGTAGGACATATTGAATGCTGCAAATATTTTCAATTACTTCTGTCAACTGTGCTAATAGCACCAATGAGCTGTATAGCAGATGGTTTAGATTAATGACTTAAATTATCAGTGACTTTTAACAGTTAGGAAAGGAATGATTAATGCACACTTTTTGAGGTAAGATTCAAAGCTAGGCTTATGATACCTAGCATTCAAATATACAAAATATAGCATCTGAATATTGATTATCAAAGACTTAAAGGGACACTGTACCCAAAATATTTCTTTTGTAATTCAGATAGAGCATGCAATTTTAAGCAACTTTCTAACTTACTCCTATTATCATTTTTTCTTCGTTCTCTTGCTATCTTTATTTGAAAAAGAAGGTATCTAAGCTTGTTTTGGGTTCAGTACTCTGGACAGCAACTTTTTTATTGGTGAATGAATTTATCCACCAATCAGCAAGGACAACCCAGGTTGTTCAACAAAAATGGGCCGGCATCTAAACTTACATTGTTGCATTTCAAATGAAGATACCAAGAGAATGAAGAAAAATTGATAAAAGGAGTAAATTAGAAAGATGCTTAAAATGTCATGCTCAATCTGAATCATGAAAGAAAAAATTTGGGTACAGTGTCGCTTTAAATTGCCTCATCTGTACTAAAAACAGAGGAGTGGAAGGGAAACAAACATCTACTAAATGTGTTCCATGTTAAGAGTTAAATTGAGTGAATAGCTTTGGAAATGTTGGGAATAGAGAAGCCATATTTAGGGCCACATTACAAGTGGAGCACAAACATTTGCGCACAAGTGATAAGGGCTTCATCATGGGAGTTTGCGCTCGTTGGGCTTACCCCTCATATTATAAGTTGAAAGTAAACGTGATTGCTTGAGTGCAATTGAAATTTAAGCTAGAATGATTACTATAACTTCAGAGTTCTGGTTAACTAAAGTTGCACAAAACACATCAAAAATACATTACAAATTACAGTTACACTCATAATAACACTAATAAAAATGATTTAAAAAAATATTGAACACAAAAGTTATAAGGGCTCAAAGATATGAGATCTCAGGAGTTAGAAAAAAAGTTAGACAAAGGGCTTTAACATAGAGATACGTACATAAACATGTCTAAAGATGTATATGTATTTATATATCCAGTTTTAATCAAAATTATTCAACCCCTATTGCAAATCAAGTTTACTGACAAATTTACAGACTTTCAGCTGTTTGCAACGAAGAAATCAAACAAAAGCAATTGAAATAGCTCAACACAACAAATGCTTCAAGTGGTTTCCCCAAATTCAACGGAAAATGCAACTTTTAATAAAATTCTGCAGTCTCAAAATTATTCAACCCCCTGAATAGAATCCCTCACAACAGCACAAATATGCAAAACAGGTGTTGTCTCAATCACACCTGATGCAACTAATCAAGGGCTTCATTAGTTGCACCAAGTGTGCTTGAACTAGAACACATGAAATACCTGAACTGGCTAGGGGTTTGTTGAGTGTCACGTTTGACTGCAGGTTAGAATGGTCCAAATAGTTAAAAGTAGAGATCACTCTTCACAAACAAGGAACAGAATACAAAAAGATAGCATAGGTACTAAATGTTCCTAGAGACACTGTTGGAAGCATAGCTTACAAGTTCAAAGTTAAAGGAACAGTGGTTACTCTACCTGGACAGGCCAGAAAAAGGACGCTATCAACGGCTGCTAAAAGATGAATGCAAAAGACCTGCAGCAAGACTTGGTGGCAGCAGGCGCTGAGGTTTTAGTTTGCACAGTAAGGCACGTACTAAACACAGAAGGTTTCCATGTCAGAACGCCAAGACGTACACCACTACTGACCCAAAAGCACAAGAAATGTCAGCTCCAGTATGCTTAAAATCATATAAATAAGAAGTTTTGGGATTTTGTTCTGTGGAGTGATGAAACAAAACTGGAACTTTTTGGCCCAATGGATCAGCAGTATGTCTGGAGGAAAAAGAATGATGCATACGCTGGAAAGAACACTCTGCCTACAGTTAAAGGGACACTAAACCCACATTATTTATTTTATGATTCTGATAGAGCATGCAATTTTAAGCAACTTTCTAATTTACTTCTACTATCAATTTTTCTTTGTTCTCTTGCTTTCCTTATTTGAAAAAGAAGGCATCTAAGCTAAGGAGCAAGCTAGTTTTTGGTTCACACCCTGGACAGCACTTGTTTATTGATGCTGTCCAATCATCAAGGAGTAAATTAGAAAGTTGCTTAAAATTGCATGCTCTATCTGAATAATGAAAGAAAAAATTTGGGTTCAGTGTCCGTTTAAGCATGGTGGTGGCTCGGTGATAATCTGAGGCTGCTTTGTACCCTCTGGCACTGGAAACCTGCAGCATGTAGAAGGCAAGATGGATTTATTGAAGTATCAGGAAATCCTAGGAGAAGACGTCATGCTGTCTGTGATGATGCTGAAGCTTGGGCATCATTAGACCTACCAACAGGACAATGATCCCAAGCATACCTTAAATTCTACCAAGGCTTGGGTGCAGAAGATGTCCTTGAAGATTCTACAGTGGCCATCACAGTCACCTTACTTGAACCCCTAGAAAATCTCTGGTAGGATGTGAAGAAGGCGGTTGCAGCATACAAACCCAAGAATATTACTGAACTGGAGGCCATTGCTCACGATGAATGGGCTAAGATTCCTCAGAAACACTGCCAGAAGCTGGTGTCTGGCTATGCATTTCATTTGCAGCCGGTCATAACAGCAAAGGGGTGCTCTATGAAGTACTAAAGATGTTTGCCATGAAGGAGCTGAATAATTTTGAGACTGCAGAATTCATTAAAAGTTGCATTTTCAGTTGAATTTGGGGAAACTACTTGAAGCATTAGTTGGGTTGAGCAATTTCAATAGATTTTTTTTTTATTTGTTTATTGCAAGCAGCTGAGTCTGTAAATTGTGACAATAAACCTGATTTGCAATGAGGGTTAAATAATTTTGATTAGAACTGTGTACAGTATATATATATATATATATATATATATATATATATATACATACATACATACACAGATATATGTATCTATTTACAGACATATATACACATATAAAAACATTTGCAGTTAAGTATATGGAAACATGTTAAAACATATTTATGCAATATTCATTTTTAATAAAGGTTTTACTATCTATTTACTGTAAATATTTGACATTTCAATGTTCTGTACATAGCAGAATGTGTTCTAAGTAATTTTTAAATAGATATTCCTATATATCTGAATATATCTATACCTTTATATAATCATATATATATATATATATATATATATATATATATATATATATAGATAGATAGATAGATAGATAGATAGATAGATAGATAGATACTGTACTGTACCAAAATACCAAGAGATATATGTATAAATATTTATTTATGAATAAATAGTACATATTCATATTCTCATGTTGGGTTAGCGCACATGAGAATATACATCTATGACGGAATATGTGAACAAGCACGTGATATTGTAAGTTCAGATTTTTGTTCTCATTGGGTTACTGCGTAAAAACAGTTTACTTTAAACTCATATTACAAGCGCAACCCAATGAGCGCAAACAGCTTACTTCTAGCGCAATTAACGCTTGAGCGGGATCGTTAATCAGTGTGCCACTTGTAATCTGGACCTTAGTGTCTGGTTAGAGTGCTGTGGAGAACTTACAAAATAGTGTGTAGGATTGCGGAAGGGGAGTGAGGGGTATGAGGAAATCCCAGTTAAGATTTTTTAAATTTCTTTGGGGTCAGTATCAGTTAGGGTTTAATACATGGGGGTTCATTTAATGTAGAGAATATTGTATCTCTTATCAGCAGTAGTGATGTTGCGAATAGTTTGCCAACGAATAGTTCCCGGCGAACATAGCTTGTTCGCGTTCGCTGCGGCGGGCGAACATATACGATGTTCGATCCGCCCCCTATTCGTCATCATTGAGTAAACTTTGACCCTGTATCTCACAGTCTGCAGACACATTTCAGCCAATCAGCAGCAGACACTCCCTCCCAGACCCTCCCAGCTCCTGGGCAGCAGCCATTTTAGATTCATTCTGATCCTGCATTCTTAGTGAGAGGAGGGATAGTGTAGCTGCTGCTGATTTTATAGGGAAATTGATAGCTAGGCTAGTGTATTCAGTGTCCACTACAGTCCTGAAGGACTCATCTGATCTCTGCTGTAAGGACAGCACCCCAAAAAGCCCTTTTTAGGGCTAGAACATCTTTTTTTTTTTTTTTGCCTGTGTAATTTTGACTGTGAAACATCAGTCTGCTAGTGTAATCTAATTGCAGTTGCCTGCCTGCAGTGCCACCACTCATATCTGTTGTAACAGTAGTGTAAATTTAGTAAAAAAAAAACTTTTTTGACTGTGAAACATCAGTCTGCTAGTGTAATCTAATAGCAGTTGCCTGCCTGCCAGCGTGTGTGCCAGGCCCACTTGCCAACTAGTGCCACCACTCATATCTGTTGTAACAGTAATGTAAATATTTAAAAAAAAAACTTTTTTGACTGTGAAACATCAGTCTGCTAGTGTAATCTAATTGCAGTTGCCTGCCTGCCAGCGTGTGTGCCAGGCCCACTTGCCAACTAGTGCCACCACTCATATCTGTTGTAACAGTAGTGTAAATTTTGTAAAAAAAACTTTTTTGACTGTGAAACATCAGTCTGCTAGTGTAATTTAATAGCAGTTGCCTGCCTGCCAGCGTGTGTGCCAAGCCCACTTGCCAACTAGTGCCACCACTCATATCTGTTGTAACAGTAGTGTAAATTTAAAAAAAAAAACTTTTTTGACTGTGAAACATCAGTCTGCTAGTGTAATCTAATTGCAGTTGCCTGCCTGCCATCGTGTGTGCCAGGCCCACTTGCCAACTAATGCCACCACTCATATTTGTTGTAACAGTAGTGTAAATGTAAAAAAAAAAAATGTTTTGACTGTGAAACATCAGTCTGGTAGTGTAATCTAATTGCAGTTGCCTGCCTGCCAGCGTGTGTGCCAGGCCCACTTGCCAACTAGTGCCACCACTCATATCTGTTGTAACAGTAGTGTAAATTTTGTAAAAAAAAACTTTTTTGACTGTGAAACATCAGTCTGCTAGTGTAATCTAATTGCAGTTGCCTGCCTGCCAGCGTGTGTGCCAGGCCCACTTGCCAACTAGTGCCACCACTCATATCTGTTGTAACAGTAGTGTAAATTGTTTAAAAAAAACTTCTTTGACTGTGAAACATCTGTTGTAACAGTATTGTAAATTTTGTATCAATCGTATCTATCAAATGTATATTGCATCTATTGATCTATGTAATCTATGTATCTATCTATCAAATCTATCTATCTCGTGGCCGGACTGTTTTGTGACAGCCACTTGTGTTTCGGCCAAATGTCCGTCAGACAAATGTCCGTCGGCCAAATGGCAGTCGGCTAAAAGTCCAGCCACGATTGCACGCGCAGTGCCCCAAATTTGAAGTAGGAGGACCGACCAAGCATCTTTTTCCATCTCCCGGTTCCTAAAATTCATGCCATATACACCTCCCCCGATAGGGGGAGTAACAGGTATTAAACTGATCAGAATAGTACTACTTAACACACCACTCATATCTGGTGCCACAGTAGATTGCACGCACAGTGCCCCAAATTTGAAGTAGGAGGACCGACCAAGCATCTTTTTCCATCTCCCGGTTCCTAAAATCCATGCCATATACACCTCCCCCGATAGTGGGAGTAACAGGTATTAAACTGATCAGAATAGTACTACTTAACACACCACTCATATCTGGTGCCACAGTAGATTGCACGCGCAGTGACCCAAATTTGAAGTAGGAGTACTGACCAAGCATCTTTTTCCATCTCCCGGTTCCTAAAATCCATTCCATATACACCTCCCCCGATAGGGGGAGTAACAGGTATTAAACTGATCAGAATAGTACTACTTAACACACCACTCATATCTGGTGCCACAGTAGATTGCACGTGCAGTGCCCCAAATTTGAAGTAGGAGGACCGACCAAGCATCTTTTTCCATCTCCCGGTTCCTAAAATCCATGCCATATACACCTCCCCTGGCGCCGCAACTGCCTCTGGGAACCTTACCATGGGTCCCAGACCGCACGTCTTGTAATTCTCTTTCTGGTAAATTATATATCTATCAAATCTATCTATTTATCTATCAAATCTATCTATCTATCTATCGTATCTATCAAATGTATATTGCATCTATTGATCTATCTATCTAATCTATGTATCTATGTATCTATCAAATCTATCTATTTCGTGCTTGGGCAAATGGACTGTTTGCGGTTGTTTGCGTTGCGTTAAACGTGGAGTCTGGTCTGTCACTGTTAAGTGGGCGTAACCCTTACACTACCTGATCGATACAACATCATACCTGATGTTTTAAAGCACGTTATTCCAAACAATTTAGGAATGTTAGGTGATTTATGCCCTTTATGGCTTAAAAACAGACTCTGCATCAACTATGTAATTTTCTGTGGGAATTATGCCATGGATCTCCCTCCGGCATGCCACAGTCCAGGTGTTAGTCTTCTTGAAACAACTTTTCCATCACTATTGTGGCCAGAAAGAGTCCCTGTGGGTTTTAAAATTCGCCTGCCTATTGAAGTCAATGGCTGTTCACCCGGTTCGCCCGTTCGCGAACAGTTGCGGAAGTTCGAGTCTGCCGTTTGCAAACGGAACATTTTAAGTTTGCGACATCACTAATCAGCAGTCATGTAAAAATGTTGCTATAATGTCACATTAGCTCTATTGATAGTAAAATATAGTCTGCATTTTTTCTTAAAATAACTTGTATTATAGGTTGCTTACATGAAAGAAACCAAAAGGAGGTGAAAAAACAGCCATTTCCTGTTCTTAGGTTTAACCTACGAAAGTAAAAAGGTTTGGAGAGCTGTAAAAAGGGATATGAGCCCCAACATTTTCTTTCATGATTCAGATAGAGAATGCAGTTTTAAACAACTTTCTTATTTACTTCTTTTAACAAATGTACTTTGTTCTCTTGGTATCTTTTCGCTGAAAAGCAGGGATATAATCTCAAGAACACAGACATGTCTGGTGCACTGTATGACAGCAGTTTTTTTTTTTTTTTTTAAGGTGCCCAGATAGAAACGTAGTCTATATGCTTGAATGCAAATGTGGAAAACAGTACGTAGGGGAATCGGAGAGACCCCTACGTGACAGAATAAGAGAGCACATTTGGTCCAAAGAGACCAGTGAATCAGAGAGGAACAAAGATCTGCCCATCCCCAGACAAAATGTGTAATAAAGCAAATGTAAATCATCTTTTGTATACAGGGTTAGCCAAAGTAAAGAAAAATAGGAAAGGCACAAATACAAATAAAGAGCTACTAAAATTAGAAACAAAATGGATATATGAATTAAAAACACTCACACCCGGATGACTCAATCAAGAAATAGAAATAGGTTGTTTTTTTTAAATGATTAAATAACATGAGCACATTAAAAACAGTAAAAATATTAAAAAATATTTAAAACACTTAAAACACTAGCATAATAAAGTAAAAACATTAATAATATATATAAAAAAACATAGCACATTGTTAACCAACTAATGAATTTATTTTTAAAATGAATACAGTTAAATTATATTTAACTCAATCCACTTATTAAAAAAGTCACATAAAATCATATTTTCACTAAATCTCATACCTATTAATAAATCATATGTGGGAATCAATTAGTTTAGACACCTAATTTTATCACAATCTAAAACAAATTTATATAGTTTTATTTTTCCATTCTTCACTTTTTACATTTCTAGATAGATTATCTTTAGATAGATTTAATATTTGAAGTGGTCTAAAATGTTATAGAATCATTATATCTGTTCATGTAAATAAAGCTCTCAACTGTTAACGAAATATCTGTAGCCATTTATATTACATTGGAAATTGGCGCAAAATATGAGAATCTAATTACATCTATCTGTAAGAATATAGCTAAAAAGTAGCACAATTAATGTATCATATCTATTAAGAATCGGCTAGATTACGAGTCTTACGTTGTGAGAAAAAAACAGCGTTAAGCCTTATAACGCTGCTTTTTCACTACCGCTGCTATTATGAGTCTTGCAGATTTAGGGGCACCGCACACTTTTTGGCCTTACCGCAAATCAACACGCAAATTGCGTATAGTCTTTTTTCTATGGGATTTCCATAGCGCCGGTATTACGAGCTTGTCCTGGGAGGCCAAAAAGTGAGCGGTACACCCTATCCCGTCAAGATTCGTACCGCATTTTAAAGTCAGTCGTTATGAGTTTTACACTACAACGCTGTAGCATAAAACTCATAACTAAAGTGCTAAAAAGTACACTAACACCCATAAGCTACCTATTAACCCCTAAACCGAGGTCCTCCCGCATCGCAAACACTATAATAAAAATATTAACCCCTAATCTGCCACTCCGGACATCGCCGCCACTAGAATAAACATATTAACCCCTAAACCGCTGTACTCCCGCCTTGCAAACACTAGTTAAATATTATTAACCCCTAATCTGCTGTCCCTAACATCGCCGCCACCTACCTACATGTATTAACCCCTAATTTGCTGCCCCCAACGTCGCCACCACTATATTATATTTATTAAAGGGACAGTAAACACCAGAATTTTTGTTGTTTAAAAAGGTAGATAATCCCTTTATTACCCATTCCCCAATTTTGCATAACCAACACAGTTATAATAATATACTTTTTACCTCTGTGATTACCTTGTATCTATGGCTCTGCAAACTGCCCCCTTATTTCAGTTCTTTTGACAGGCTTGCATTTTTAACCAATCAGTGCTTGCTCTTATGAGCTTCACATGCCTGAGCTCAATGTTATCTATATGAAACACATGAACTAACGCCCTCTAGTGGTGAAAAACTGTCAAAATGCTTTCAGATTAGAGGTGGCCTTCAAGGTCTAAGAAATTAGCATATATACCCCCAAGATTTAGCATTCAAATAAGAATACCAAGAGAACAAAGCAAAATTGGTAATAAAAGTAAACTGGAAAGTTGTTTAAAATGACATGCCCTATTTAAATCATGTAAGTTTTTTTTTTTACTTGACTGTCCCTTTAACCCCTAAACCTAAGTCTAAGCCTAACCCTAACAACCCCTAACTTAAATATTATTAAAATAAATTTAAATAAAACCTACAATTATTACCTAAATTATTCCTATTTAAAACGAAATACTTACCTATAAAATAAACCCTAAGCTATCTACAATATAACTAATAGTTACATTGTAGCTAGCTTAGGGTTTATTTTTATTTTACAGGCAAGTTTGTATTTATTTTAACTAGGTAGAATAGTTACTAAATAGTTATTAACTATTTAATAACTACCTAGCTAAAATAAATACAAATTGACCTGTAAAATAAAACCTAACCCGTCTTACACTAACACGTAACCTAACCCTACAATTAAATAAATTCCCTAAATTAAATACAATTAAATAAATTCAATACAATTAGCTAAATTACAAAAAAAGCCACTAAATTACAGAAAATAAATAACAAATTACAAGATCTTTAAACTAAAGTCCACCCAAAATATAAAAAAAAAAAAAACCCTAGCCTAAACTAAACTACCAATAGCCCTTAAAAGGGCATTTTGCGGGGCATTGCCCCAAAGAAATCAGCTCTTTTACCTGAAAAAAAATACAAACAACTCCCCCAACAGTAAAACCCACCACCCACACAAATAACCCCCCAAATAAAACCCTAACTAAAAAAACCTAAGCTCCCCATTGCCCTGAAAAGGGCAATTGGATGGGTATTGCCCTTAAAAGGGCATTTAGCTCTATTGCAGCCCAAAGCTCTAACCTTCGCTATTAGTAGTTTAGTTTAGGCTAGGGTTTTTTTTATTTTGGGTGGGCTTTTTTATTTTGATAGGGCTATTAGATTAGGAGTAATTTGTTTAAAGATCTTGTAATTTGTTTTTTATTTTCTGTAATTTAGTGGGGTTTTTTTGTAATTTAGCTAATTGTATTGAATTTATTTAATTGTATTTAATTTAGGGAATTTATTTAATTGTAGGGATAGATTAGGTGTTAGTGTAAGACAGGTAAGGTTTTATTTTACAGGTCAATTTGTATTTATTTTAGCTAGTTAATAACTATTTAGTAACTATTCTACCTAGTTAAAATAAATACAGACTTGCCTGTAAAATATAAATAAACCCTGAACTAGCTACAATGTAACTATTAGTTATATTGTAGCTAGCTTAGGCTTTATTTTGTAGGTAAATATTTAGTTTTAAATAGGAATAATTTAGGTAATGATAGTATGTTTTATTTAGATTTATTTTAATTACATTTGTTAGGGGGTGATAGGGTTAGGGTTAGACTTAGATTTAGGGGTTAATAAATTTAATATAGTGGCGGCGATGTTGGAGGCGGCAGATTAGGGGTTAATAAGTGTAGGTAGGTTGCGGCAACATTGGGGGCAGGAGATTAGGCGTTAATAAATATAATGTAGGTGTCTGCGATGTTGGGGCAGCAGATTAGGGGTTCATAAGTATAATGTAGGTGGCGGCGATGTTGGGGCGGCAGATTAGGGGTTAATAAGTATAATGTAGGTGTCTGCGATGTCGGGGGCGGCAGATTAGGGGTTAAAAAGTTTAAGATTAGGGGTGTTTAGACTCGTGGTTTATGTTAAAGTGTTAGGTGTAAACATAAAATGTGTTTCCCCATAGGAATTAATGAGGCTGCGTTACTGAGCTTTACGCTGCTTTTTGCAGGTGTTAGTCTTTTTTTCAGCCGACTCTCCCCATTGATGTCTATGGGGAAATCGTGCACGAGCATGTACAACCAGCTCACCGCTGACTTAAGCAGCGCTGGTATTGGAGTGTGGTATGGAGCACAATTTTGCTCTACGCTCACTTCTTGCCTTTTAACGCCGGGTTTGTAAAAGATTGTAATACTAGTGCTGTAGGTAAGTGAGCGGTGACAATAACGTGCAAGTTAGTACCGCACCCCTCATAACGCAAAACTCGTAATCTGGCCGAATGTTCTTTAAACAATCAACAAACAATTTTTTTTTTTTTAAATATGTCAAATTAAATGAGTTTATACAAGGGGCTCCATGTACTAAAGCGTCAATTTTCTCGCCGACAACGTGTCTACTCGCAGCTAGCGAGGTGTTGCCCGCCCGCCATATGTACTAAAAACTATCCCAAAAAAAGGCGCGTCTAATCCGCATCGAGCACTGGCGAATGATTCATACATATGACGCCTCGCTATTTGTGAATGTACTATTAATCGCTTACAACCTGTCAGTCATGTTTGTCCCACGTGACTGTAAGGTGTCAGAAACGTCATTTGGCATTCCAGCCACACTGTAGAATTGCGACTTTATCGATTGCCACTCTTCTGTGGTAGATGGTAGACAAACATATTCAGGGAATATATGCATGAGTGCATCGATAACTTTAGAAAGATGACGAGAAAAGGCAGACTGACTGAAACCAATGATGACGCTGGACACTGCCTGAAATGATCCGGTGGCAAAAAAGTGCAAGGCAGCAAGAAACTTGAGGATTCCGGGAATGGCCCTTGAACGAGCCATCACAGGCTCTAGAAAATGTGCTATTTGAGCATATAAAGTCAATATTGAATGTCGATCCAGACGGAACCTTTGAATAACCTCTCGATCGGAAAGGGCATCTAAAGGAACCCGAGGAAGGAATACCCGCTGTACTCGTAATCTCCTTCTTCGAACCGGATTTGGGGCATCAGGTTGACGAATTTGCCTTCTACCCCTCATTTGCATCAGACGAATAATATAAAGTTGAAGAAGTGTCTCCATGGCTAACAGGATCAAAAGTGAGTAACGATTCAATTGTACACCTCTTTTAAATCAGTTGTAGGTGTTGATCTGATAGACCCTATTGTTTATTATGGTGCTCGCCACCTATTAGCTGGCGAGGGATTTTTAACGAGGTAGGTGCAGAGAAATTCACGAGCGTATAAATAGATAGTTTAGTAATTACTGTTTTGTGCGAGATTTATGTCGAGCGAGTATTTTCTAGCTACAAAAAAGATGAGAATTCAAGAGTTGCGGACAAGTTCGCTCGACATTTGTTAATGTAAGGTTTTCAATGGATTCATGGCATAGTACATACGGTTATAGATCCGCACGCAGAAATTTAGACGGAAATAGTCACGAAGACCTCGCAGACAGCTTAGTACATGGAGCCCAAGGGCAACAGATACACTGGAAAGCTTGAGAAAGGCTTGTAGCCAAAACGCGTTGCTCTGTTTTTGGTCTCCTTTCGTAGTTTGACTGCACTGAATCTGGACGGCAGACGTAGAAAGTAAAGTGCTTATTTGTATCCAGAAGAGATCGGCAACTGAAAAGTTACAATTTCAACTTACAGACGGAGAAAACAAGTAAGGACCAGGCAGGAAAAGATTCCTCATCGGACCAACTGCAAATCACTTTCGGTGTAAGTAAAAAAGTGCACCTTTAAGTGAAAAACTTTGCCATACTTTAACAAGGATTTCTTGTTTCATTATATCGTTCACAGGATTCTTGGATTCAAACTTCCAGCTCGGAATCTCTTTGATGAACTTTTAAAATTTGTTGTCATATGCATATGTGATATTTTATTTCTTTTGTCATGCTTTTTACTGTTGTTATGTTTTAATTGATTTTTAAAAGAGCGAGCCCTCAGCACATATTAAATATATATCCTACGGAATTTTGATACTACTACTAGTTAACATCATATGTAGCCTGATACCCCATATATATTTAGCCTTAGTGGTGCCGCAGATACAGTTTCCTTTTTGTTTTTTTAACATATGAGGTCTCTTACATTCATAATGACAGCGGTTTTGCAAGAATGTTATACAGTTGCAAGACCACTAGATTGTAGCATTATTTCCTGCCATGTAGTGCACCAGACAACTAACTATCTCTTCAACAAAAAATATAATGGGAATGAAGCAAATTAGATAATATAAATAAACAGGAAACTTTTGTTAAATGTTATGCTCTCTCTGAATCACAAATAACTTTTTTTGGTTCTCGTATCCCTTTAAGTGTGTTATTTTTAATCAGTCAGAAATTCATAGTGCTAATGGAATTATTTACTTTAAAAAAAGTAATTATAATTTGGCTTGACAACCAGAGAGTTAAAGGAACATGAAACCCAAGTTTTTCTTTCTTGATTTAGATACAGCATGATATTTTAAACAACTTTCAAATTTACTTTTATTATTCAATTTGATTCATTTCTTTGATTAAAGGGACAGTCTACACCACAATCTTTATTGTTTAAAAAGATAGATAATCCCTTTATTACACATTCCCTAGTTTTGCACAACCAACACAGTTATATAACTACACTTTTTACCTCTGTGATTACCTTTTGTCTAAGCCTCTGCAAACTGCCCCATTATTTCAGTTCTTTTGATAGACATCCATTTTAGCCAATCAGAGCTGGCTCACCTGAACTCCACATGCGTGAGCACAGTGTTATCTATATGACACACATGAACTAACACCCTCTAGTGATGAAAAGCTGTCAAAATGCCCTGAGAGAAGAGGCAGCCTTCAAGGGCTTAGAAATTAGCATATGAACCTCCTAGGTTTAGCTTTCAACTAAGAATACCAAAAGAACAAGGCAAAATTGGTTATAAAAGTAAATTGGAAAATTGTTTAAAATTACATTCTCTATTTGAATCATGAAAGTTTATTTCGGACTAGACTGTCCCTTTAATCTTTTTGGTATTCTTTGTTGAAAATAATACCTATGTAGTCTCGGGAGCAGCAATGCATTACTGAGAGCTATCTGTTAGTTGGTAGCTGCACACATATGCATGTCATTGGCTCGCCAGATTTGTTCAGTACAGCATTGCTGCTCCTCATAAAGGAAATCAGATTACTGGAATTGCCCTTCCTGTGTTGGTTTAATGCTGATGGCACAAAATTACATTCAGCAGACTCTAGCTGTGTCATCACTTACTGGCCTACAGTTATTGTCAGATTGACTTCGAGTTTATACTGGACAATATTCAAATAAAAAAAAATACAAAAAACACTTTCACATAGATTACGAGTTGTGTGTTCGTGTTTTAACGCTGAAAAAATGGTCATTTCAGCGTCAAAACAGCACCGCAGTCTTTACAAGTCTTGTCGGTATAGCTGTACCGCCTTTTAGCCTGTAACGCAACATCAGTCCCACACATGTAAAAATTAAGTTTTTTCATGGGACTTCAATAGTGCAGCCATTACGAGTTTTGTGGTGAGGCTAAAAAGCTTACATTGCAGACTATACTGACAAGATCCGTTTCACAATCTAAAAGCAGTAGTTATGAGTTTTACGCCACAAAACTGTTACATAAAACTCACAACTAAACTGTCACAAAGTACACTAAACACCCATAAACTACCTATTAACCCCTAAACCGAGGCCCTCCTGCATCGCAAACACTAAATTAAATTTATTAACCCCAATCTGTCGCTCCTGACATCGCTGCCACTATTAAAAATTATTAACTATTCCGTCGCTCCCCGACATTGCCGCCACTATACTAAAGTTATTAACCCCTAAACCGCCGCCCTCCCGCATCGCACACTCTATTGAATTATTATTAACCCCTAATCTGCCTTCCCCCCACTATACTAAAGTTATTAAGCCCCAATTCCACTGCCACTATAATAAACCTATTAACCCAAAAACCGAAAGCCCCCACAACAAAATATACTGAATAAACCTATTAACCCCTAAACCAAAAGCCCCCCATATCACAATAAACTAATTTAAACTAGTAACCCCTAAACCTTACCCTAACCCTATCACCCCCTAATTTTAACATTATTAAAATATAGCTACATTAAAGTTACAATTATTAACTAAATAATAACTATTTAAAACTAAATACATACTTACCTGTGAAATAAAACCTAAGCTAGCTACAATATAACTAATAGTTATAATGTAGCTAGCTTATGTTTTATTTTTATTTCACAGGTAATTTTGTATTTATTTTAGCTAGGTAGACTAGTTAGTAAATAGTTATTAACTATTTACTAACTACCTAGTTAAAATAAATACAAAAATAAAAAACCTACCATTAAAATACATAAAAAACACTAAAATTACAAAAAATAAAAAACCTACCATTACAAAAATAACAAATTAAATGATCTAAAACAATAAAAATTATTCTTATTCTAATACACTTTAAAAAAAAAAAAACACCCAAAATAAAAATGCCTAATTTAGAATAAACTACCATGGGCCCTTAAAAGGGACTTTTGTAGGCGATTAAAAGGGCCTTTTGTAGGGCATTGCCCTAAAGTTAACAGCTCTTTTGCTACAAAACAAAACAAACACCCCCTAACAGTATACAAACCCACACCCCCCAAAACCCACAAAATAAAAATAAAGTAAAACCTAATCTACCCATTGCCATGAAAAGGGAATTTGTATGGGCATTGCCCTTAAAAGGGCATTTAGCTCTTTATTCTGCCCTTAAAAGGGCATTCAGCTCGTTTATGAAATGCCCAAGCCCTAATTTAAAAATAAAAACCCACCCCAAAACGAAAAAAATACATTGCACAAAATAACACACAAATGATCAAAAATAATAAAAATTATTCCTATTCTAATACCCATTTAAAAAAAAAACACCCCAAAATAAAAAACCTAATCTACAATATACTACCAATAGCCTTTAAAAGAACCTTTTGTAGGGCATTGCCCTAAGTTACACAGCTCTTTTACCTGAAAAAAAATATACATTGTCCCACTAACATTACAACCCCCCAAACCCCCAAAATAACAAAACCTATCTAAAAAAAAATTAAGCTAACCATTGCCCTGAAAAGGGCATTTGTATGGGCATTGCCCTTTAAAGGGCATTTAGCTCTTTTGCTTTGCCCTGAAAAGGGCATTTAGCTCTTTTATGAAAAGCCCAAACCCGAAACTCAAAAAAACACCCCAAAAAAACCTATCACTTACCCCTGAAAATCCACTTACAGTTTTTGAAGTCCCGCTTGAACGATTTTCATCCAGGCGGCGAGAAGTCTTCACCAAGGTGGCCTCTTCTATCTTTATCCAGGTCGGCGAAGTCTTCATCCAGGCGGCGAGAAGTCTTCATCCAGGTGGCCTTTTCTATCTTCATCCAGGTGGCATCTTTTATCTTCATCTCGGCAGCGCAGAGCGGGTGCATCCTAAAGACAACCGGCGCAGAGCATCCTCTTCATACGGTCGCCACCAAATACTGAATCTTCAATGCAAGGTACGTGATTCAAGATGGCGTCCCTTGCATTCCTATTGGCTGATTTGATTTTGGAAATTCAAATGAGCCAATAGGATGAGAGCTACTGAAATTCTATTGGCTGTTCAAATCAGCCAAAAGTATTTCATTAGCTCTCATCCTGGTCTTTTTTTAAATGGGTATTAGAATAGAAATAATTTGTATTATTTTTGATAATTTGCTTGTTATTTTGTGTAATGTATTTTTTTTTTCGTTTTGGAGTGGGTTTTTATTTTTAGATGAGGGCTTAGGCATTTCATAAAAGAGCTGAATGCCCTTTTAAGGGCAGGGAAAAGATCTAAATGCCCTTTTAAGGGCAATGCTCATACAAATGTCCTTTTAAGGGCAATGCCCTTACAAATGCCCTTTTCAGGGCAATGGGTAGATTAGGTTCTACTTTAGTTTTATTTTTTGGGTTTGGGTTTGGGGGGGTGTTTTTTTTATAATTTTAGGGGGTGTTTGTTTTGTTTTGTAGCAAAAGAGCTGTTAACTTTAGGGCAATGCCCTACAAAAGGCCCTTTTAAGGGCCATTGGTAGTTTATTCTAGAATAGACTTTTTAATTTTGTTTTTTTTGTTTTTTTTTAAAAGGGTGTAAGAATAGGAATATTTTTTATTGTTTTGTATAATTTTGTTTGTTATTTTTTGTAATGGTAAGTTTTTTTCATTTTTTTTGTAATGTTAGGTTTTAGTTTAAGGCAGCTTAGGTTTTATTTCACAGCTAAGTTTGTATTTATTTTAACTAGGTAGTTAGTAAATAGTTAATAACTATTTACTAACTAGTCTACCTAGTTAAACTAAATACAAACTTACCTGTGCAATAAAAATAAAACCTAAGCTAGCTATTAGTTATATTGTAGCTAGCTTAGGTTTTATTTCACAGGTATTATTTAGTTAATAATTGTAAGTTTAATTTAGGTCTATTTTAATTATGTTAAAGGTAGGGGGTGTTAGGGTTAGGTTTAGGGTTACATTAGGGTTAAGTTTAGGGGTTAATATATATAGTTTAATTTAGGTTGTTTCGATGTGGGGGGCTGGCAGTTTAGGGGTTAGTAGGTTTATTTAGTGGCAGTTATGTGGGAGGACAGAGGTTTAGGGGTTAATAACTATTTAATGGCGGCAATGTGGGGGAGCGGCGGAATAGGGGTTAATAGATTTATTATAGAGTGGGCGATGTTGGGGTGCAGTGGAATAGGGGTGAATAACTTTAGTATAGTGGCAGCGATGTTAGGGGCGGCAGATTAGAGGTTAATAGCTTTATTTAGGTGGCGGCGATATCGGGAGCGGCAGATTAGGGGTTAATAACATTATGTAGGTGGCAGCGATGTTGGGGGTGGCAGATTAGGGATGTTTAGACGTGGGGTTTATGTTAGGGTTTAAAAATAACTTTAGTTTTCCCCATAGACATCAATGGGGCTGTGTTACGGAGCTTTTCATTCCGCGATCGCAGGTGTTAGGCTTTTTTTCTGACCCGCTCTCCCCATTGATGTCTATGGGGAAAGGGTGCACAAGCACATCAAAACAGTGCTTGTATTTTGTGCCGTATGGAGCTTAAAGGGACAGTATACACTCATTTTCATATAACTGCATGTAATAGACACTACTATAAAGAATAAGATGCACAGATACTGATATAAAAATCCAGTATAAAATGGTTTTAAAACGTTCTTAGAAGCTTTCAGTTTAGCTCTGTTGAAAAGGCAGTTGGAAAGCCCACTGCAAGTGGGAAATAAGACACTCCCTCTCCCCCTTCTTTTGCATATGAAAAGACCCTTTACACAAACAGGAGCAAGCTGGAGAAGGTAGCTGACGGTATTCTCATAAAACTTTGGGGCTTGGTTAGGAGTCTGAAAATCAGAGCAATGTTCTTTAAAAATAAGCAAAACTATACATTTAAAAAAAAAAAAAAAAACTTTATGGGCTTTATAAATAGATCATCTACAAAACATTTATGCAAAGAAAAAATTAGTGTATAATGGCCCTTTAAAACCACCATACTGCACGCACATGCCGGATGTTTATAAACTTGTAATGGCTGCGCTATAGAGGGTTAAATAACGCAAATTTTGTTGTGTTTGTTAATTTCCCTATAGCGCGCATAACTCGTAATCTAGCTTTTTATTTGTAAAGAAGTGTGTGATGCTAAGAATGAAAATCTGAGTTTGTGGTTGGAATTAAAAAATGGACAGCCCCAGCTTTGTGTAAATTATAGCAGCTGAATTGAAATACTGTCATTATTAGTTTGCAGCAAAAATAAATATTAAAAGCTGCTCCTTTTAATTTAATTTTGAGCCATCACTGTGCAGTTGTGAGCTACTTATTTGTTGACAGGATTTAATGCTGCACAAACCAGAATTGACAGAAACAGAATTGTTGCTATGCAGCAACCTGATATCTGTGAACTGTAGCTGAATTGGAGATCTGGCCCATAGTATGTTCACAAGTGTGTTATTCTAATTAGTTTGACAAGTTAATTATGCATAAACAAAATAGCCCTGGCCCCTAAGTTAATATTTTCGTAAATAGCCCATGACATGTTCACTATTGTCTGTAATTATTTCATTTCTCTGAAATTTTACTCAGCAAACATGAATCAGAAGTAGATAATTATAAAACAAAATGTATGCTTACCTGATAAATTTCTTTCTTTCCGGATATGGAGACTCCACAACGTCATTCAATTACTAGTGGGAATATCACTCCTGGCCAGCAAGAGGAGGCAAAGAGCACCACAGCAAAGCTGTTAAGTGTCACTCCCCTACCCATAACCTCCAGTTATTCGATCAAAAGGAAATGGAAAAAGAATAACACAAAGGTATAGAGGTGCCTGAGGTATAGTCAAAAAGAACTGTCTTAATAAAGGGTGGGGTCATGGACTCTCCATATCCGGAAAGAAAGACATTTATCAGGTAAGCATACATTTTGTTTTCTTTCCTAAGATATGGAGAGGGAAAAGTATCAAATTTGGAAAATTTGGAAGAAGTATGCAGAGAGGACCAAGTTGCAGCCTTGCAAAACTGTTCCACAGAAGCTTCATCTTTGAAACCCCAAGAAGAGGAAACAGCCCTAGTGGAATGAGCTGTAATTCTATCAGGAGGCTGCGGTCCAGCAGTCTTATAAGTAAAACAAATCATACTTCTCAACCAGAGGGAAAGAGAAGTAGAAGTAGCCTTCTGACCCTTATGCTTTCCTGACAAACAAACAAACAGGGCAGAAGACTGGCAAAAATCCGTCTGTAGGTAGAATTTTAGAGCACGCACAACATCCAAGTTGTGCAACAGACGTTCTTTATGAGAAGAAGGATTGGGACAGAGAGAAGGAACAACAATTTCCTGATTAATATTTCTATCCGAAACCACTTTAGGAAGAAACCCCAATTTAGTATGAAGAAACCGCCTTATCTGCGCGAAAGATAAGGTAAGGCGAATCACACTGCAAAAATTAAAAGAGAGAAGCGCTCAACCTGAGAATGAACAATAGCATAATAGCTTGTTCTATGTCTAGTTACCACCCAAGAATCAACCTCTTTTTGCTCAACATGTGCCTTTCACAGAGAAGAACTTTCCTGAAGCATATCAGTCTGATCCGGACTTCACAGTACAGTATAGCCCAGCCCTGAAATACCAGGCAATCCCTCTCTGAACGAGAGAAACAGCAAAACCCCAGACGTACGTTTTGACCTATTGTGGGCATCGTCAGTGAGGTGCAGCCATATCCCTCTAGGTACACTGAGCAATGGGTCCACGTCTGGATTCCCGCATCACACTTAGGGAGACTTCCCTAAGTGTCATAATTTGCATAAATAAAAAGAGAGAAACGCTCAACCTGAGAACGAACAATAGCATATTAGCTTGTTCTATGGCTAGCTACCACCCAAGAAGCAGCCTCTTTTTGCTCAACATGTGCCTTTCTGGGTGGTAAATCACCATAGAACTAGCTGATGAGCTGTTGTTCGTTCCTTGTAGAGCGCATCTCTCTTTGTATGCAAATTAATATGACCCTGGTGAGGTCTCCCTATGAGTGATGGGGGAAACCAGACGTGGACTCCTTGCCCAGTGTACTTAGAGGAATGTGGCTACACCTCACTGACGAGGCCCATAGGAGGTTTAAACGATTGTCTGGGGTTATCATGTTCCTTGTTCAGAGGAGAATTGCCTGGTATTTCGGGGCTGGACTAACCTTAATTGGCGGGATCAGACGGATATACTTCAGGGAAGTTTTCTTTTGTGAAAAGCACACTGGTCTAAAAGAGGCTGCTTCCGGGTGGTAAACCACCATAGAACTAGCTGATGAGCTGTTGTTCATTTCTGGTAGAGCGCTTCTCTCTTTGTATGCAAATTAGTATGACCCTGGGGAAGTCTCCCTATGGGTGATGGGGGAAACCAGATGTGGACTCCTTGCCCAGTGTGCTTAAAGGAATGTGGCTGCACCTCACTGACAAGGCCCATAGGAGGCCAAAACGATCGTCTGGGGTTGTCATGTTCCTTGTCCAGAGGAGAATTGCCTGGTATTTCGGGGCTGGACTGACCTTAATTGGAGGGATCAGACTGATATACTTCAGGAAAGTTTTCCTTTGTGAAAAGCACACTGGTCTAAAACAGGCTGCTTCCGGGTGGTAAATCGCCATAGAACTAGCTAATGAGCTGTTGTTCATTACTGGTAGAGCGCTTCTCTCTTTTTATGTGAATCACACTGCAAAGCTGAGAGTTTCAAAACTCTCAGAGCAGAAGAGATAGCAATAAGAAACCAAACCTTCTAAGATAGCAGGAACCACCAGAGCATCTATCTGAGTGGCCTGAGGATCTCTTGACCTTGAACCGTACCTTGGAAGCTTGGCATTCTGCCGAGATGCCATCAGATCCAACTCTGGCAACCCCCATTTGAGGGTTAACCTGGAGAACACCTCCGGATAGAGAGCCCACTCCAGGAATGTGGATGGCAAATAGACATCACTTGTGAGCTTCCACCCACTGAAAAATCTGTGCCACCTCCTTCATGGCTAAGGAACTCCGAGTTCCTCCTTGGTGGTTGATGTAAGCCATTGAGGTGATGTTGTCTGACTGAAACCTGATAAACTGGGCTAAGGACAATTGAGGCCAAGCCATCAGAGCATTGTAAATCGCTCTCAATTTCAAGATGTTTATGGGGGGAGCAGACTCCTCCCGAGTCCATAGTCCCTGTGCCTTTAATGAGTCCCAGACTGCTCCCCAGCCTAGAAGGCTGGCATCCGGGGTCACAATCACACAGGAAGGTCTCCGGAAGCATGTGTCATGAGACAGATGGTCCTGAGAAAGCCACCACGGGAGAGAGTCTCTTGTCGACTGGTCTAGATCTATCCTCTGAGACAGATCCAAATGGTCTCCATTCCATTATCTGAGCATGCATAATTGCAGAGCTCTCAAATGGAATTGAGCAAAGGGAATGATGTCCATGGAAACGACCATCAGACCAATTACCTCCATACATTGAGCCACTGATGGCCGAACAGTAGACAGAAGAGAGAGGCAAGAGGAGAGAATTTTGGATTTTTGGACCTCCATCAGAAATATTTTCATAGATAGGGAATCTATTATGGTCCCTAAGAAAACCACCCTTGTAGCTGAAACAAGGGAACTCTTTTCCAGATTCACTTTCCAACTGTGGGAACATAGAAAAGATAGCAAGATCTCTGTATGAGAGTTTGCTTGTTGAAAAGATGGCACCTGAACCAATATGTTGTCCAGGTATGGCGCCACTGCAATTCCCCAAGACCTGATAACTGCCAAGAGAGCCCCCAGAACCTTTGAGAAAATTTTGGGAGCTGTGGCAAGGCCAAACGGAAGAGCCACAAACTGAAAGTGTTTCTCTAGAAAGGCAAATCTCAGAAATTTGTGATGATCCCTGTGGATGGGAACATGAAGATACGTGTCCTTCAGGTCGATAGTCGTCATGAACTGACCCTCTTGGATCAAAGGAAGAATGGAACGAGGAATGGTTTCCATTTTGAAGGATGGTACCCTGAGAAACTGGTAGAGGTACTTTAGGTCTAAAATGGGTTGAAAAGTTCCCTCTTTTTTGGGAACCACTAACAGAGTTGAATAGAATCCTAGACTCTGTTCCCTTACTGGAACTGGAAAAATCACTCCCAGGGAGGAAAGGTCCTGAACGCATTTCAAGATTGCCTCTCTTTTTTACCTGGTCTGCAGATAATCTTGAGAGGTGGAATCTGCCCCTGGGAGGGAAAGTTTTGAATTATATTTTGTAACCCTGAGATACTATGTCCACAGCCCAAGGATCTGGGATATCTCGTCTCCACACTTGACAAAACAGGGAAAGTCTGTCCCCCACTTGATCTGAACCCGGACCGGGGGCTGACCCTTCTTGCTGTCTTAGATTTAGCTAAGGGGTTTCTTCGATTGCTTCCCCTTATTCCAAGACTGATTAGGTTTTCAAGAGGACTTGGACTGCTCCTGCTTGGAAGAGGGAGAGGAAGACTTTTGACCCTTAAAGTTACTAAAGGAATGAAAATTACTTTGACGTCCTTTGAGTCTGTTATTCTTGTCTTGTGGTAGAAAAGACCCTTTTCCACCCGTAATATCAGAAATTATTTCTGCCAGACCAATTCCAAGCAAGGTCTTCCCTTTGTAATGAAGCGCCAGAAGCTTGGACTTAGAGGTAACATCAGCTGACCAAGATTTTAGCCACAATGCCCTGCGGGCTAGGACAGTGAAGCCAGACATCTTGGCTCCCAGTCTAATAACTTGCATGTTGGCATCAGAAATAAAAGAATTGGCTAGTTTGAAACCCTTATTCTATCTTGTATCTCCTCCAATGGAGTCTCTACTAAAATTGATTCAGACAAGGAGTTGCACTAATAAGATGCCGCATTTGCTACTGTGGCAATACAAACTGCAGGTTGCCATTCAAGACCTTGATGAACATACATCTTCTTCAAATAAGCTTCCAGCTTTTTGTCCAAGGGATCCTTAAAGGAGCAGCTATCCTCTATAGGGATTGTAGTTCTCTTAGCCAGAGTAGAAATAGTCCCTTCTACTTTAGGCACCGTGCACCTTGAATCTTTAATGCAGTCAGCAACAGGAAACATCTTTTTGGAGACGGGGAGAAAGGTATCCCTGACTTCTCCCAGGGATACATCATAGTATTTATTAAGTTCACTAGATTTTTTTAGGGTTGACAACGACAGAAGTATCAGAGTCGTCCAAAGTAGCCAATACCTCCTTTAACAGTACACAAAGGTGTTCAAGCTTAAATCTGATGTCAGTCTCAGATAAAGGAATTATACTGTTCGAATCTGAGATTTCACACCTCAGAGTGTGTGATCTTCATCCTGAGAGACATTGGGCACAGAGGGCAACAATTTATCATTAAATTGAAGTGTTCTAGCTAAGCAGGCAGCACAAAATTGCATAGGCAACAATCTGTGCCTCTAGTCATAACAAGCATTTGTCAAAAAACACAAATTCTTGGTCCATGTCCATAATACTAAATAAAAAATTCCCCAAATTGTAGAATTTTTTTAAATACACTTTCACTTTAAGAATTTTTAATACCACAGTTTGGCTGCCAGAAGTCTCTAAAACAATCATATAGTAGATCGACACCGAAGAGACTGAAATTCAATGATGCCGCTCCGCTCCGTGAATATCCGACAGCAGAGAAAAGTCACATGAACGGCAGAGAGAGAAAACTACGCAGCAAGTAAAATGTGCGCATTTCCCTCTGCCTACAACATAAGATGCAAGTAGCTGCAGCTGGTTTCAAACTCAAGCAGTTTGTCAGTTAGCCTGTTCTAGCTAAGCAAGCAAATAAAACCAACTGCCAAATTTTAAGTTTATACATAAATCCCTGTATAAAACATAAGCCACACACGTACTAATAAAGTATTTCAACAAAATTAGCCCAAAGAGGGAAAATGTCCCAATAAAGGGAAGATTAACCCCTAGTCTCAACATACATAATGTGCTTGCTCACTGCCAAAGAAAATCCTGTATGAAGGATTTTAAAAATGTCCCCATCTACTGCATATGACATATTCTTCTGAAGTGTGATTTTAAAAATGTCCCCATCTACTGCATATGACATATTCTTCTGAAGTGCAAGTCTCCAAGACCTAGAAGACAAAAGCACTTACCTGCAGTCTAGCTGTCCGTCAGGAAGCCAACTCACAACGCATGAAAGGACACATACTCCTTACAGAGACCTGTAAAAAAAGAAAGAGTGGAGTAAACAACTCTGGCTTTCTGTACCATGGGCACCAATGTGTTAGAAAACAAAGCAAGGACTACCTCACAACTTCCTAAATGCTTAAAAGCCACCACTACTCTACTGAAGAGATTGACGGGGACTCCCAAATCCTTGCTTGCAGGGAAAAGTACCCGTAAAAGGAATGAATTTCTTAAGACACCAAACTTCACCTCCTCCATTGAGAGAGGCAAAGAGAATGACTGGGGATTATGGGTAGGGGAGTGACACTTAACAGCTTTGCTGTGGTGCTCTTTGCCTGCTCCTGCTGACCAGGAGTGATATTCCCACTAGTAATTAAATGACATTGTGAAGAGAGAGAGAGAGAGAGCGAGAGAGAGAGAGAGAGAGAGAGAGAGCAAAAGAGAGGGAGAGAGAGAGAGCAAAAGAGAGGGGGAGAGAGAGCAAAAGAGAGGGGGAGACAGAGCAAAGGAGAGGGGGGAGAGAGAGCAAAGGAGAGGGGGGAGAGAGAGCAAAAGAGAGGGGAGAGAGAGAGCAAAAGAGAGGCGAGAGAGAGAGCAAAAGAGAGGCGAGAGAGAGAGCAAAAGAGAGGGAGGAGATAGTGCAAAAGAGGGGAGAGCAAAAGAAGAGGAGAGAGAGAGAGCAAAAGAGGGGGGAGAAAGAGAACAAAAGAGAGGGGAGAGATAGCAAGAGAGGGGGAGAGAGAGCAAAATAGAGGGGGAGAGAGAGAGAGAGAGCAAAAGAGAGTGGGGAAAGTAAGAGAGCAAAAGAGCGGGGGAGAGAGAGCAAAAGAGAGGGGGAGAGAGAGCGATGGAGAGAGAGAGCAAAAGAGAGGGGGAGAGAGAGAGAGGAAAAGAGGGGGGAGAGAGAGCAAAAGACAGGGGGGAGAGAGAGCAAAAGAGAGGGGGAGAGAGAGAGCAAAAGAGAGTGTGGGAAGTAAGAGAGCAAAAGAGAGGGGGGAGAGAGAGCAAAAGAGAGGGGGAGAGGGAGAGAGAGGGAGAGAGAGAGCAAAAGAGAGGGGGAGAGAGAGAGCAAAAGAGGGGGGAGAGAGAGCAAAAGACAGGGGAGAGAGAGAGAGCAAAAGAGAGGGGGGAGAGAGAGAGCAAAAGAGAGGGGGAGAGAAAGATAGCAAATGAGAGGGGGGAGAGAAAGAGAGAGAGAGCGAGAGAGAGAGCGCAAAAGAGAGGGGAAGAGAGAAGGGGAGAGAGCGCAAAAAAGAGGCAAGAGAGAGAGAGCAAAAGCGAGGGGGTAGAGAGCAAAAGCGAGGGGGGGAGAGGGAGAGCAAAAGAGAGGGGGGGAGAGGGAGAGTGAAAGAGAGGGGGGGAAAGAGCAAAAGAGAGGGGGGATAGAGAGAACAAAAGAGAGGGGGGAGAGAGAACAAAAGAGAGGGGGAGAGAACAAAAGAGAGGGGGGAGGGAGAGAGCTTAAAAGAAAGGGGGAAGAGAGAGAGCAAAAGAGAGGGGGATAGAGTGAGAGCAAAAGAAAGGGTGGAGAGAGAGCAAGAGAGGGAGAGAGAGAGAGCAAAAGCGAGGGAGAGAGAGAGCAAAAGAAAGAGGGGAGAGAGAGCAAAAGAGAGGGGGGAGAGAGCAAAAGTGAGGGGGGAGAGAGAGAGCAAAAGAGAGGGGGGAGAGAGCAAACGAGAGGGGGAGAAAGAGCGAAAAAGAGAGAGGGAGAGAGAGTGCATAAGAGAGGGGGGAGAGTGCGCATATTAGAGGGGGGAGAGAGAGCGCAAAGGGTGGGACTGCTGTACTACAAAAAATGGCCCGTCAACACGGGCTTTAGGACTAGTAAACAATAAACAGATAGGCGCTATAATAAACAAAACACCGATAGGCGCTATTGTAAACAATAAACAGATAGGAGCTATTATAAACAACACACTAATAGGCACTATTATAAACAATAGACAGACAGGCACTATTGTAAACAATAAACAGATAGGCGCTATTATAAACAATAAACAGATAGGCGCTATTATAAACAACACACTGATAGGCGATATTGTAAACAATAAACAAATAGACGCTAATATAAACAATAGTGATGTCGCGAACCTAAAAATTTAGGTTCGCGAACGGCGGACTCGAACTTCCGCAAATGTTCGAGAACCGGCAAACCGGCATTGATTTCAATAGGCAGGCGAACTTTAAAACCCACAAGGACTCTTTCTGGCCACAATAGTGATGGAAAAGTTGTTTTAAGGGGACTAACACCTGGACTGTGGCATGCCAGAGGGGGATCCATGGCAAAACTCCCACGGAAAATTACATAGCTGATGCAGAGTCTGGTTTTAACCCAAAAAGGGCCTAAATCACCTAACATTCCTAAATTGTTTGGAATAACGTGCTTTAAAACATCAGGTATGAGGTTGTATCGATCAGGTAGTGTAAGGGTTACGCCCGCTTCACAGTGACAGACCAAACTCCCTGTGTAACGCACCGCAAACAACCGCAAACAGTCCATTTGCACAACCACGAGATAGATAGATTTGATAGATAGATACATTGAAGGCAACTTCACTTAGATTACACTAGCAGACTGATGTTTCACAGTCAAAAAATATTTTTTTAAATATTTACACTACTGTTATAACAAGTATGATTGGTGGCACTAGTTGGAAAGTGGGCCTGGCACACACGCTGGGAGGAAGGCAACTGCAATTAGATTACACTAGATTACTGATGTTTCTCAGTCAAAAAAGTTTTTATTTTAAATATTTACAATACTGTTATAACAAATATGATTGGTGGCACTAGTTGGCAAGTGGGCCTGGCACACACGCTGGCAGGCAGGCAACTGCAATTAGATTACACTAGATGACTGATGTTTCTCAGTCAAAAAAGTTTTTATTTTAAATATTTACAATACTGTTATAACAAATATGATTGGTGGCACTAGTTGGTAAGTGGGTCTGGCACACATGCTGGCAGGCAGGCAACTGCAATTCAATTGCACTAGCAAACTGATGATTCACAGTCAAAAAAGTTTTTATTTAAAATATTTACACTACTGTTATAACAAATATGATTCGTGGCACTAGTTGGAAAGTGGGCCTGGCACACACGCTGGCAGACAGGCAACTGCAATTAAATAACAATAGCAGACTGATGTAAAAGTTTTTTAAAAAAAAAAGTTACACTAATGTTACAACAGATAGGAGTGATGGCACTCAGGATAGAAGTAGGCACAGTATGTGCTGGCAGCCTGACACACAGGCTGACACTAGTGGCAGGCTGGCCTGGCAACTAAAATTAAATAACACTAGAAGACTGATGTAAAAGTTTTTTTTTTACAAAATTTAAACTAATGTTACACCAGATAGGAGTGGTGGACTGGCACTGAGGATGGAAGTAGGCACAGTATATGCTGGCAGACTGACACACAGGCTGGCACTAATGGCAGCCAGGATGGCCTGGCAACTAAAATTAAATACCACTAGAAGAGGACTGATGTAAAAAAAATGTTTTTTAAAAAATTTACACTAATGTTACACCAGATATAAGTGGTAGAAAAAAGAGCTATTAATCACACTATATGATGTGGGCCTGACACACATATGAGTGGTGGCTGGCACAGAGCAATTAACCATAGTATATGCTGTGTGAGCCTGAGACACAAGCCTGATAGAAAATGAAATTAGATTACACTAGCAAAATGATTTAAAAGTTTTTTTTAAACAATTTACAATAATGTTAAGCAGATATGAGTGGTGGCTGCTGGCACAGCAATTAACCACAGTATATGCTGTGTAAGCCTGACACACAGGCCTGATAGAAAATGAAATTAGATTACAGTAGCAAAATGATTTAAAAGTTTTGATGTTTAAATTTACACTAATGTTAAGCAGATATCAGTGGTGGCACTAATCACAGTATATGCTGTGAGCCTCCCACACAGGCTGAAAGCCAGGCAAATGCAAATAAAATTACAAATAAAAAAAAACAAAAAACAACTGAAGTTCTAGCCCTAAAAAGGGCTTTTTGGGGTGCTGTCCTTACAGCAGAGATTAGATGAGTCCTTCAGGACTGTAGTGGACACTAAATACACTAGCCTAGCTATCTATTTCCCTATAATGTTAGCAGCAGCAACACTAAACCTCCTCTCACTAAGAAAGCAGGATCGTAATGAATCTAAAATGGCTGCTGCCCAGGAGCTAGGAGGGTCTGTGAGGGAGTGTCTGCTGCTGATTGGCTCAAATGTGTCTAAAGGCTGTGAGATACAGGGTCAAAGTTTCCTCAATGATGACGAATAGGGGGCGGATCGAACATCGCATATGTTCGCCCGCAGCGGCGAACGCGAACAAGCTATATTCGCCGGGAACTGTTCTCCAGCGAACTGTTCGCAACATCACTAATAAACAACACACAGGAAGGTGTTATTATAAATTATAGACAGACACTATTATAAACAGCACATTGATAGGCGCTATTGTTAACAATAGATTGGCACTATTATAAAAAAATAAACAGATAGAGGCTATTATAAACAATAAATACATAGGGCCTATTATAAACACACAGGTAGGAGCTATTATAAACAGATAAAAGCTATTATAAACAATAAACAGATTGGTGCTATTATAAACACACAGGTAGGTGCTATAATACACAATAGAAAGACAGGCTCTATTATAAACAACACACAGAAAGGCATTATTATAAACAATAAACAGATAGGAGCTATTATAAACTACACACTGATTGGCATTATTATCCTAGCTATAATATAAAAAGGCCAAGTGTGTTTGTCCGAAGCTGTCATGCGCAGTAAAAATAGCACGAGGACAAACACACCTGGCCTTACACAAACTAATCTGATCTGCTGTCTGAGGGAGTGGGCGGGCCGGACAGAGTGGCTGGGCTGGAGCATGATGTGGGTGTCCGGACGGAAAGCGTGGTGGGGTGTCTGGACGGACGGCTTGGTGGGGGCGTGGTCTGTAGAGAGAGTGCACGGGAGACAGAGCAAAAGAGGGGTGAGAGCGAGCTAAAGAGTGGGGAGAGAGAGCAAAAGAGGGGGGGAGAGAACAAAAGAGAGGGGAGGAAATAGCACAAAAGGGGGGGGGAGAAAGAGCACAAAAGAGAGAGAGAAGAAAGAGCACAAAAGAGAGGGGGGAGAAAGAGCACAAAAGAAAGGGGGGAGAAAGAACACAAAAGAAAGGGGGGAGAAGGAGCACAAAAGAGAGGTGGGAGAAGGAGCACAAAAGAGAGGGGGGAGAAAGAGCACAAAAGAGAGGGGGCAGAAAGAGCACAAAAGAGAGGGGGCAGAAAGAGCACAAAAGAGAGGGGGCAGAAATAGTACAAAAGAGAGGGGGAGAAAGAGCACAACAGAGAGGGGGCAGAAAGAGCACAAAAGAGAGGAGGCAGAAAGAGCACAAAAGAGAGGGGGAGAAAGAGCACAAAAGAGAGAGGGGAGAAAGAGCACAAAAGAGAGGGGGGAGATTGAGCACAAAAGAGAGGGGGGAGATTGAGCACAAAAGAGACTGGGGAGATTGAGCACAAAAGAGGAGGGAGGAGAAAGCACAAAAGAGGAGGGAGGAGAAAGAGCACAAAAGAGAGTGGAGGAGAGAGAGCACAAAAGAGAGTGGGGGGGGAGAGAGAGCACAAAAGAGAGTGGGGGAGAGAGCACAAAAGAGAAGGGGGAGAGAGAGCACAAAAGAGAGGGGAGAGAGAGCACAAAAGAGAGAGGAGAAGAGAGACAGAGCACAAAAGAGAGGGGGAAGAGAGAGAGTGGAAGAGAGAGAGCACAAAAGAGAGGGGGAAGAGAGAGAGCACAAAAGAGAGGGGGGAGAAAGAGCACAAAAGAGAGGGGGGATAGACAGAGCACAAACGAGAGGGGACAGAGAGACAGCACAAAAGAGAGGGGGAGAGAGAGAGCACAAAAAAGAGGGGGACAGAGAGAGCATAATAGAGAGGGGGACATAGAGAGAGAGAGAGAGAGCAAGGGGTGGGACCGCTGAACTGCAAAAAAATGGCCCGTGTACACAGGCTTTAGGACTAGTAAACAATAAACAGATAGGCGCTATTATAAACTACACACAGATTGGCACTGTTGTAAACAATAAACAGATAAGAGCTATTATAAACAATGCACAGATTGGCACTATTACAAACCACACACAGACAGTCCCAATAATAAACAACACACAGACAGGCGTTATTTTAAAGGCCCATACAAAATGCCCTTTTTGGGGCAATGGGTAGATTAGGTTTTTTACGGCTAGATTACGAGTTTTGCATCCTAACGCTGCTTTTTTACGCCCGCTGGTATTACTAGTCTTGCAGGTTAAGGGGAACCGCACACTTTTTTGGCCTTACCGCAAAACGACTTACGTAAACTTCCTAAAGTCTTTTTTCTATGGGACTTCGATAGCGCCGGTATTACGAGTCTGTCCTGGGAGGCCAAAAAGTGAGCGGTACACCCTCTACCGCCAAGATTCCTAAAGCATTTGAAAGTCAGTATGACTGGATCAGCCAATAGGATTGAACTTCATTGTAGCTAGCTTAGGGTTTATTTTATAGGTAAGTTTTTAGTTTTAAATAGGAATAATTTAAGTAATGATAGGAATTTTTATTTAGATTTATTGTAATTATATTTAAGTTAGGGGGTGTTAGGGTTAGACTTAGGTTTAGGGGTTAATACATTTAGTATAGTGGTGGCGACGTTGGGGGCGGCAGATTAGGGGGTTAATAAATGTAGTTAAGTGGCGGCGACGGGGGCGGCAGATTAGGGGTTAATAAATGTAGGTAGATGTTAGGGACGGCAGATTAGGGGTTAATAATATTTAACTAGTGTTTGCGAGGTGGGAGTGTGGCGGTTTAGGGGTTTATATGTTTATTATAGTGGCGGCGATGTTGGGGGTGGAAGATTAGGGGTTAATAAGTGTAGGTAGGTTGCAGCGACATTGGGGGTGGCAGATTAGGGGTTAATAAATATAATGTAGGTGGCGGCGGTGTCCGGAGCGGCAGATTAGGGGTTAATAAGTATAATGTAGGTGTTGGTGATTTCGGGGGTGGCACATTAGGGGTAAATAAGTGTAAGATTAGGGGTGTTTAGACTCGGGGTTCATGTTAGGGTGTTAGGTGTAAACTTAAATTTAGTTTCCCCATAGGAATTAATGGGGCTGCGTTACTGAGTTATACGCTGCTTTTTTGCAGGTGTTAGACTTTTTCTCAGCCAGCTCTCCCCGTTGATTCCTATGGGGAAATCATGCATGAGCACGTTTCACCAGCTCACCGCTGACTAAAGCAGTGCTGGTATTGAAGTGAGATATGGAGCAAAATTTTGCTCTACGCTCACTTTTTGTAAAAACCTGTAATACCAGAGCTGCATGTAAGTGAGCGGTGAGATGAAACTGCTTGTTAGCACCGCACCCTGTTACCACAAAACTCGTAATCTAGCCGTTATTTAGTTAGGTTTTTCATTTTGGGGGGTTGTAATGTTAGGGGGTATTTGGTTTAATTTATTGGCAAAAGAGCTGTTAACTTTAGGGACATGTCCTACAAAAGGCCATTTTAAGGGCTATTGGTATCTTATTATAGATTAGGGTTTTTTTTTATTTTGGGGTGTTTTTTTTGTGTTAGTTTTTTAAAAACAGGGGTATTAGAATAGTAATAATTTTGATTATTTTGGATAATTTCGTTATTTTTTGTAATGGTAATTTTTTTAATTTTTTTGTCATTTTAGTGTTTATTATGTTTTGTAATTGTAGTTTTTCATTTTTTTGTAATTTTAGGTTTTATTATTTTTAGTAATGATAGTTTTTTTTTTATTTCACAGGTAAGTTTGGATTTATTTTAACTAGGTAGTTAGTAAATAGTGATATTATAACTAGCTTAGGTTTTATTTTTATTTCACAGGTAAGTTTGGATTAGATATTTTAACTAGGTAGTTAGTACTACCATTGTAACTTTAATTTAGTACTATTTAAATTATGTTAACATTAGGGGGTGTTAGGTGTTAGGTTTAGGGGTTAATAGTTTAATTTAGGTAGTTGGGATGTGGGGGGATGGCGGTTTAGAGGCTAATAGGTTTATTTAGTGTTGGTGATGTGGGGGGGACGGCAGTATAGGGGTTAATAGTTTTATTTAGGGAGTTACAATGTGGTGGGGGTATGTGATTTAGGGGTTAATAGGTTTAGTTAGTGTTTTATTTAGTGTTGGCGATGTGGGGGGACAGTGGTTTAGAGGTTAATAGGTTTAGTTAGTGTTGGTGATGTGGGGGGGAAGGCGGTTTAGGGGTTAATAGGTTTAGTTAGTGTTTTATTTAGTGTTGGCGATGTGGGGGATGGCGGTTTAGAGATTAAAAGGTTTATTTAGTGTTGGCGATGTGGGGGAGGGCGGTTTAGAGGTTAATAGGTTTAGTTAGTGTTGGCGATGTGAGGGGACGGTGGTTTAGGAGTTAATAGATTTAGTAAGCGTTTTTAGTGTTGGCGATGTGGGGGGATGGCGGTTTAGAATAGATTAGTTAGAATGAATAAGAATGTATCTGAAAATTCGGAAACTGATTTATTAATTTTCTAATTTTATCAGGATTTTAGTTATGGTGCCGATTCACAAATTCGGATTCATCCGAATCTCCGAATCAGCCACAATTTGGCCAAAATTAGCCTCTTCTGACAGCCCCCTGATCACATGACATTTTATTTATTATCTATTAACTTGCATTTTATCCAATTAGTGCTATGTTGTTCACAATCCACGAGCGCATGCACAATGTTTCTCACATTAACTAGCACTTCCCTGTTGTGAAAAGCTATGTGATAAGATGCTTTCTTTAGTGGTTTAGAAACAGGCAGAAATTTAGACGTTTAAATGTTATAAAGTATATTAACTTATTGGTTGTGCAAAGCTGGGGAATGGGTAGTAAAGGCATTATCTATCTTTTTAAACAATAACAATTTTAGTGTTGACTGTCCCTTTAAGATAACTCATGTCGGGTTAGCGCATATGAAGAATTAAAACCCTCCTGTCATGTTTGCGCACATAAACACTACAGAAGTACACTAACCCAACATGAGCTATCTTAAGGTGTGTTATGTATTTATCAAATATCAAATATTGAAAAATATTATTATTATAGACGTACTAAAAAATTCTAAATAATCCATAGAATATCTAACATATATATATATATATATTTATATAAAACAAATTCTTCATGTGCACTAACCCAACACTGCTTTAGACCTAAAGTGTGCAACCCGTAGCACGTTAATGCATATTTTACATTCCAATGTTCTTCACATAGAATTTTTTTAAATTTGTATTATTAAGTATATATATATATATATATATATATATCTGATAATGTTAATATACAATATATATCTGTACCTATATAGCTATAGGAATAGATATATTGGTATATATATATATATATATATATATATATATATATATTAGGTACACCTTGCTAGTACCGGGTTGGACCCCCTTTTCCCTTCAGAACTACCTTAATTCTTTGTGGCATAGATTCAACAAGGTGTTGGAAAAAAATCCTCAGACATTTTGGTCCATAGTGACATGATAGCCTCACGCAGATTTGTCAGCTGCACATCCATAATGCGAATCTCCCATTCCACCACATCCCAAAGGTGCTCTATTGGAATGAGATCTGGTGACTGTGGAGGCAATTGGAGTACAGTGAACTCATTGTCATGTTCATGAAATCAGTTATTTGAGCTTTGTGACATGGTGCATTATCCTGATGGAAGTAGCCATCAGAAGATGGGTACACTGTAGTCATAAAGGGATGGACATGGTCAGCAACAATACTTAGGTAGGTCCTGGTGTTTCCTGTTTTTAGCTGACAGGAGTGGCACCCGGTGTGGTCTTCTGCTTCTGTAGCCCATCTGCTTCAAGGTTCGATGTGTTGTGCATTCAGAGATGGTATTCTGCATACCTTGGTTGTAATGAGTGGTTATTTGAGTTACTGTTGCCTTTCTATCATCTCGAACCAGTCTGCCCATTCTCCTCTGACATCAAAAAAGGCATTTTTTCCACACAACTGCCGCTCACTGGATATTTTCTCATTTTTCGTACCATTCTCTGTAAACCCTAGAGATGGTTGTATGTGAAAATCCCAGTAGATCAGCAGTTTTTTTAAATACTCAGACCAGCCCACGTTCAAAGTCACTTAAATCCCCTTTCTTCCCCATTCTGATGCTCGGTTTGAACTTCAGCAAGTTGTCTTTACCACATCTAGATGCCTAAATGCATTGAGTTGCTGCCATTTGATTAGCTGGTTAGCAATTTGTGTCACCAAGCAATTGAACAGGTGTATCTATACATTATATATATATATATATATATATATATATGTATATATAAATATATATATATATATATATATATATATAAATATTTATTTCAAATAAAAATAACATTTTCCTGTATGTGAAAAACATTAGAATGTTAAACATTATTAGTAAATACACAGTAAAACACATTTAATATTATTATAGAATAATTATTTAGACAAATATACATATTATAGTTAGTGATGTCGCGAACATAAAATTTTCCATTCGCGAACGGCGAACGCGAACTCCCACAAATGTTCGCGAACGGGCGAACCGCCATAGATTTTAAAACCCACAGGGACTCTATCTGGCCACAATAGTGATGGAAAAGTTGTTTCAAGGGGACTAACACCTGGACTGTGGCATGCTGGAGGGGGATCCATGGCAAAACTCCCATGGAAAATTACATAGTTGATGCAGAGTCTGGTTTTAATCCATAAAGAGCATAAATCACCTAACATTCCTAAATTGTTTGGAATAACGTGCTTTAAAACATCAGGTATGATGTTGTATCGATCAGGTAGTGTAAGGGTTACGCCCGCTTTACAGTGCGCAGTGTAGGTGATATACCTGCCCTGACCATGCTTTGCAGACCAGGTATCAGTTGTCAGATGGACCCTTGCCCCAACACTGTGTCCTGACATGCCATTACTTCCTTTTGCACAATCGAGTACAGGTTGGGGATTGCCTTTTGTGCAAAGAAATTTCGGCCGTGTACCTTCCACTGCGGTGTCCCAATAGCTACAAATTTTTGGAATGCCTCAGACTCCACCAGCTTGTATGGTAAAAGCTGGCGGGCTAAGAGTTCAGACAAGCCAGCTGTCAGATGCCGGGCAAGGGGGTGACTTTGTGACATTGGCTTCTTACGCTCAAACATGTCCTTGACAGACACCTGACTGTGGGCAGATGAGCAGGAACTGCTCAAGGCGAGAGACGGAGTGGCGGATGGTTGAGAGGGGGCAAGGAGGACAGCAGTGGTTGACGTGGCTGAAGATGCTGGACCAGGAGGAGGATGGCGGCTTTGAGTTTGTGTGCTGCTTGTACTCATGTGTTGATCCCATAGGCGTTTGTGATGTGCGATCATGTGCCTTCGCAAAGCAGTTGTACCTAGGTGGGTGTTGGACTTCCCACGACTCAGTTTCTTTTGGCACAGGTTGCAAATGGCATCGCTGTTGTCAGAGGCAGACACACAAAAGAAATGCCACACTGCTGAGCTCTGCAATGACGGCATTCTGGTGGTGGCAACAGCATGCGTTGATTGGCGTGCTGTCTGGCTGACCCCGGGTGCCGATGCATGCTGTCTGACTGTGCCACTAGCTCCTTGCGATGACCTCCCCTGCTTCCAACTCGTCTCCTCCTCCTCTCTGTCTCCCCATCTGAACTTTCCCCCTGTTCTTCTTCTCTTCTAGCGGGCACCCACGTGACATCCACCGATGCATCGTCATCATCAACCGCTTCACTTGTATCTGACAACTCAGCAAAGGAAGCAGCAGCGGGTACAACATCATCATCATCACACCGTACGTCCATGTGTGTAATGCTGCCTGACTGAGACATATCCCTGTTATCTACATCCTCTGGCAATAATGGTTGGGCATCACTCATTTCTTCCAACTGATGTGTAAATATCTCCTCTGACAGATCGAGTGAAGCCGCTGTGGTGCTAGTGTTGGTGGTAGCGGCAGGCGGGCGAGTGGTAACTTGAGAGGTGCCCGAAGCTAAGCTGGAGGAGGATGGTGTGTCAAGGTTCCGAGCGGAAGCTGTAGAAGATTGGGTGTCCTGTGTTAGCCAGTCAACTATGTCCTCAGAACTTTTCGAGTTCAGGGTACGTGGCCTCTGAACACTGGGCATTATTCTAGGGCCAAAGGGAATCACAGCACCACGACGGCCCCTGCGGGGTGGCCTGCCTCTGCCTGTCATTTTTTTTTTGATTAGTGGTACTATGCGTGCAAGCTACTGTGACAAAAGATATGAGTGGCACTGTGCACTGGCAGAAGTTGGCAGAGTAGACGCTGTAGGCCTGACACACACGCTTGCAGACAACTAACTGCTATTCAACCTATTACAGTCAAAAAAAATTTTTTTTTAAATGTACACTACTGTTACACCAGATATGAGTTGCACTGGTGTGACACTGTGCCCTGGCAGGCCCTGAAACGCACACGCGTGAAGGAAACTGACTGCTATTATTTCACAGTCAAATTTCTAAAAAAAAATTAACCCCTTAAGGACCAAGGCCATTTTTTAATTTCTTTCCCTTAAGGACCAGGGCTATTTTTACATTTCGGTGGTGTTTAGCTGTAATTTTCCTCTTACTCATTTACTGTACCCACACTAAATGGACTTTCTAAAGGTACCATTATTTTCATCATATCTGATAATTTATTATTAAAAATATTATAAAATATGAGGAAAAAATGGAAAAAAACAAACTTTTTCTAACTTTGACCCCCAAAATCTGTTACACATCTACAACCATCAAAAAAAACAAAACAATGCTAAATAGTTTCTAAATTTTGTCCTCAGTTTAGAAATACCCAATGTTAACATGTTCTTTGCTTTTTTTTGCAATTTATAGGGAAATAAATACAAGAAGCACTTTGCTATTTCAAAACCACTTTTTTTCAAAATGAGCGCTAGTTACATTGGAACCCTGATATCTGTCAGGAATACCTGAATATCCCTTGACATGTATATATATATATATTTTTTTTAGAAGACATCCCAAAGTATTGATCTAGGCCCATTTTGGTATATTTCATGCCACCATTTCACCGCCAAATGCGATCAAATAAAAAAAAATTGTTCACTTTTTCACAAACTTTAGGCTTCTCACAGAAATTATTTACAAACAACTTATGCAATTATGGCATAAATGGTTGTAAATGCTTCTCTGGGATCCCCTTTGTTCAGAAATAGCAGACTTATATGGCTTTGGCGTTGCTTTTTGGTAATTAGAAGGCTGCTAAATGCCACTGCGCACCACACGTGTTTTATGCCCAGCAGTGAAGGGGTTAATTAGGGAGCATGTAGGGAGCTTGTAGAGTTAATTTTAGCTTAAGTGTAGTGTAGTAGACAACCCAAAGTATTGATCTAGGCCCATTTTGGTATATTTAATGCCACCATTTCACCGCCAAATGCGATCAAATTTAAAAAAAACTTAAATTTTTTTGCAATTTTAGGTTTCTCACTGAAATTATTTACAAACAGCTTGTGCAATTATGGCACAAATGGTTGTAAATGCTTCTCTGGGATCCCCTTTGTTCAGAAATAGCAGACATATATGACTTTGGCATTGCTTTCTGGTAATTAGAAGGCCGCTAAATGCTGCTGCGCATCACACGTGTATTATGGCTAGCAGTGAAGGGGTTAATTAGGTAGTTTGTAGGGAGCTTGCAGGGTTAATTTTAGCTTTAGTGTAGAGATCAGCCTCCCACCTGACACATCAGACCCCCTGATCCCTCCCAAACAGCTCCCTACCCTCCCCCACCCTACAATTGTCCCCGTCATCTTAAGTACTGGCAGAAAGTCTGCCAGTACTAAAATAAAAGGTTTTTAATTATTTTTTTGTGCATATTTACATATGCTGTGGTGTAGCATCCCCCCTTAGCCCCCAACCTCCCTGATCCCCCCCAAAACAGCTCTCTAACCCTCCCCATCTGCCTTATTGGTGGCCATCTTGGGTACTGGCAGCTGTCTATTATTTCACAGTCAAAAAAGTGTTGTTTTTTTTTAAATGTACACTACTGTTACACCAGAAATGAGTGGTGGCACTGGGCAAGTGGGCACAGTATACGCTGTGAGCCTGACACACACGCTGGCAGGCAGGCAGGCAACTGCAATTACATTACACAGGGAAAAAAAAATGAGACATATGTTCTAGCCCTAAAAATGGCTTTTTGGGGTGCTTTCCTTACAGCAGAGATCAGATGTGTCCTTCAGGACTGTAGTGGACACTGAATACACTAGCCTAGCTATCGATTTCCCTATTAAATCAGCAGCAGCTACACTGTCCCTTCTCTCACTAAGAATACAGCTTCCGAATGAATCTAAAATGGATGCTGTCCAGGAGGTGGGAGGGTCTGGGAGGGAGGGTCTGCCGCTGATTGGCTGGAATGTGTCTGCTGACTGTGAGGTACAGGGTCAAAGTTTACTCAATGATGACGAATAGGGGGCGGACCGAACATCGCATATGTTCGCCGGCCGCGGTGAACGCGAACAAGCTATGTTCACCGGGAACTATTCGCCGGCGAACTATTCAGGACATCACTAATTATAGTCCTTTGCAGTCAAATACCTGTTCATATACCATATACCTTTGAATCATTATAAAAAACAATATTAATATTTATATGACTATTTTTTATTAGATAGTGTTTTGCATGAGTGTAAAAGTTTATTTTAATGAATTATTTTATCCCTAAACTTTTACGCGTGGTCTTCAGTCGTGCTAACCTGACATGCTTTAAAAAATTTGATTACGCTTGAGTGGACGGGTTTAATTTAAATTTAAAATATGTGCCCAAATTAACGCGCCCATAATATTCTGATATGGTTTGCAAAGAATTGTTAGCCCTGAATAGTGTAAATCTGAACTTTTAAACCCTTTTTCTGTTCCTTCATTTATTCCCTAAAGGGATAGTCTACTCCAGAATTGTTATAGTTTAAAAAGATAGATAATTCCTTTATTACCCATTTCCCTGTTTTGCATAACCAACACGGTTAAATTAATATACTTTTTACCTCTGTGTTTACCTTGTATCTAAGCATCTGCAGACTGTCAGACTTTCATTTAGCCAAATCAGTGCCCTCTCATTTGTAACTCCATGGGCGTGGTCACAATGTTATCTGTATGGCACACATGAAGTAATGCCCTCTAGCTGTGAAATAAGGGGCGGCCTTCAAGGGCTTAGAAATTAGCATATGAGCCTACCTGGGTTTAGCTTTCAGCAAAGAATACCAAGAGAACAAAGCAAATTTGATGATAAACGTGAAATAAAAAGTTGTTTAAAATTGCATTCCCTATCTGAATCATTAAAAAGTTTAATTTTGGCTAGACTGTCCCTTTAAATGGACTCTAATGTCTTATTTTGAAATGAATGCAAAGAATACAGCACAATTAGTTATTTTTTTGATTCATCGAAATCTGAATGCAGCAATTACTTTTTTACAAAAGAACTCACAGATGCAATAGCGTCGAGTCAATAAACCCTGTTTGTGAAACGAATGTCACAGAAAAAACACTCGCTGTAACATTACAACTAAAAACTTGTGTAATTCATAATGATTTGCACCTGCTCCTCATCATAGCAGTGAGTTGTTAGTTTAGCTCCATAATAAACCATCTCAAAACCGTTCCCTTCTTGGTGAACAGAAGAAGCTCCAATGTGAATGATAAAAACATCACAAAAGGCTTTTAAAACCTTAATGGACAAAAACAAAAAAAAGCAAAACAACAAACCATACTCTATAAATCAATTCTTTATAATCTGCAAAAGAGTAAACTTAAAAAAATATGTAACAGCCTGTTTCATTGTTGTAATAAAAAAGCATTAAGCAGTAGCTTATCTGTAATATAAATAATTGCAATGTATTACGATAGTTTTAAACTGATCTGAACCTTTTTTTTTCTTTTTTTAAACTTAATTTCTGCAGTGTCGATTACTTCCTGTCATAGCCCTGAAAAGAGGCTGAGGTCTCTACAGGAAGGTTTATCTAGCTTGATGTCATAAAACTTCTAGAGTAGCATGAGCTGGCTTAATATTAAGTAAATATACTAGAAAATCAGGGAGTCAGATTTGCCCATGCTCAGATCCGGCAGTGCCTACCGTGAGAATTTCTTATTTTGCTAATTTTGCAAGAAATCAAATAAGTTTTTTTGTGCAGTTTTCTTTACACAATCTGTTTCTTTTTATGCTTACTTTGATGTAACCTATTTGGTTTAAACACTGTTTAAAATCCCTTTAAAAACAGTTAAAATAGAAATAAAAGAAATATAAAAAAACGAGATAACCCCATCATCTTTGAAAGAGAGACACACAACCATGAGTCTTCATGAATAACTCTTAAAGGGCCATGGTGCTGGTGAAAAATCCCAACCTCACCTCTAGAATGCCACGGAACGTCCACATCCAATCTCAGGAGACACCAGCAAGACTACTTTACCATATTAAACAGACATGATAATATTTTACAATTAAAAATATTTTCATGGACTGGTTTAAAAGTGTGTTTCCTATGTGTGGCTGTTATAATTACTGTTTTCCACGGTTTACATTTAATATAAGAGATATCATATATTGGGCAGCTTATGTAAATATAGATATTAATGGCTGAAACACCCACTAATAGGCAAAAGATAGGTGAAGCGATGCTCAATAAAGTTAGAACATGATCTCGCTTTTACCCTTGTAAAACTCACAAGTTTCTTTGAATATAGTCACTGATTGTGTCATGCCTGTGTGAGTAAGTACAGTCAAAAGGGGGACAGAAGGATACAGAGCAGTGTGAGATCTAGGGTGTACAGAGTGATTTGGAAACCCAAGGCTGGATTGGCCTACCAGGATACCAGGAGATTTCCCGGTGGGCTGCAGCAGCTGGGGCTGGAAAGCTACAATTTAAAGTGGTAGTTATTGGATGCAATTGGGTTGTAGAGTGCCTATACAACAATAATCTGTCACTTTTTTAATACAAACTAAAACAATATAATTCAGAAAAAAATATTGGTGAAAGGAGTATCCCTGTAATGCCCTTTGAGAAAAATGGGGCATGTGCATTTTAAAGGGCTGCTTTTTATTCCCAATCTGACCCTGTGCAAACCTGTTCTTTATTGCAGCACCGCAAACTTGAAATTATTATTACAGTTCCATAAAGGGACAACCCCCCCCCCCCCCACAGTGATATGTGGCGGGCAGGAGCAGGGATGGGGCTTAAAGGGAAAGTTTACTCAAAAAAATGTCCCCTTTAATTTGTTCCCAATGATCTTCTTTACCTGCTGGAGTGTATTAAATTGTTTACAAGTATTTCCTTTACCCCTATATTGCCATTTGAAATAGTTGATTAAGCCTGTGGTATCCCCACCTATTCTGAAAGTTTTTGGCCTTAAGGTCAAGTTATGTAAACACAGCCAGCAGAATAAATTACACTCCCAGTGGGGTACAGAAGAGATATGGTAATAAAATGTTAATTTTCCATTGTTCTCTCCAAGTATTGATGATTGGTTTATGTACAGATATAAGATAAAGAAGCAGGTATATGTACACAATGTGATAAAGTAATGAGATCTGATTATACCTACAAGCTTAACCCATTTTATTAGGTTGTGGCTTCAAAACACAAAATCAGCTAATTCATATACACAAATAAACCTTAAAAAGCTAATTTCATACATTTTATTCTCTGCAGCTGGTAAAAAAAAGTAATGGGCCACACATTAAGGGAAAAACAATGTGCCTTTAAAAAAATCATAAGGCCAAAGTATTATAAATACAATTTTAAATAAAGACATATATTTTAATACTTTTATGCAGCAAATCAAACACAAGCTCAAACTACTGGTATAGCTATGTGAGCTCTGTATTTATTTAGCCTTTGCAGAGTCAATGCAAAATATTTTTATCATAATTGAACATTTAAGAATATATTCTTTAAAAATGCTATCTTCATTCCCCATTAATATTCTAGATTCTGACCTTTAAAGTCAGCAAAAATACACAGTGACACAAGCTACACATATACATGTGCACACACTCAAATACACAGAAACACACACTACATAGCATACACTTACACATGCAGATACACACACACACTACATGGCATACACTTATTCATGCAGATACACACACACGCATATAAATACAGATACACACACACTACATAGCTTACACTTATACATGCAGATACACACACACACACACACACACACTACATAGCATACACTTATACATGCAGATACACTACATATCATACACTTATACATGCAGATACACACACACACACACACACTTATACATACAGATACACTACATAACATACACTTATACATGCAGATACACTACATAGCATACAATTATACATGCAGATACACACACACACACACACACTTATACATACAGACACACACACACTACATAGCATACACTTATACATGCAGATACACACACACTTATACAGACACACACACACTACATAGCTTACACTTAAACATGTAGATACACACACTACATAGCATACACTTATAAATGCAGATACACACACACACTTATACATACAGATACACACACACTACATCCTATATGGGTATCTGTAACTCATTGTATGGGGTCCTGGGGTTGGCAAGCACATTAGCTGGTAGTCTGAGGCTGCCACTGTTAGTTACCTTAGTGTTAACACTGCTCATCCTATAAAACTGAATCATGATAGTATTATCACCAGGGGCTAGACGTCATCACTACCAGTTAGAGGTCACCAATTACCGGAGGTCAGAGGGTATACAGCCTTCTTACTCCTGCTTTACCCACACACCATTCCTTTTCTACAGGGAATCTAACAGGTATCTAACCATGGGAGAGAAAATCCAGCTGCTTCTGAGTATGGGCCCAATAGAATTTAAAAAACAGATGGCAAGCAACCCAGGACAGCGGGACAGACCCCTAAAATCGGGACTGTCCCGCGAAAATCAGGACAGTTGGGGGGTATGCAGTTCTTTTTTTTTTACATGTCCATTATCAACTATCATCTGCCTATACAGATTTTTCTAGTAGTCGCCCATTCATAGCCTTCCTTTCATAGAAAGTGCTAACTCACTGGTAAACATACAATATACACTGTATTAATAGCATTTGCAATAAACCTAAAAAAAGACTTGCAATATTTTATGTATGACAAATGGTAATGCATTCAAAACCTAATTTTAGTCATTAATACTGTACAAATAATAATTAATAGATAATATAAAACATTGTAGCTATATATTATTAATTCATACAATACCTTTTGTCAAAACAGACACTCTGAAATAAAAAATCTCCATGTACCATAAAAGTAATCGTTGCGCACCCTGTACACGACATCAGACAAGAATCACAAAAATAAATCAAACATGACTGATCGTCATATACCATCAACAACAAGACAAATGAGATAAGGCATACAACGCAGAAATAAAATCACATTGTCACCTATGGCTCTATATTGTCACTTGTCTTAATTTTCTATGTTACAAGAAATCACTGCTACTCATGCAGTGCACATAGTTGCTATTATTTCATCATGAGTAAAAATTAGAAAATATTATTATAATCCTTTATACAGATACAGCCCTGCATTTCCTATGCCTTCTTGCAAATTAGAAATATTGTAATACCTGCTTCATGGTAAGATAAAGTATGAGAAGATTTTAAAAAATCTGTATTCTTGGCACCTAGTTTTTCTCCTGAGGAAAATCTAATTTGAAAGAATTTTCTAGAACCAGAAAGCTTTATGTATTAATTAAATCATTTCATATTTTTTCCACAGCTGAGGACTAGTTCAAGAAACCTCAAATTCTCATGGGAAAAACATAATATTGATTAGGAAGTTTATTATAAGAGAATGAAAGGTTATACTACCATTCAGAATATATATATATATATATATATATATATATATATATATATATATATATATATATATATATATCTCAATGTAAATATTTGCATAGAAAATTAGCACATCTAGGCAAGATTCCCCGCTTGCTTTTTCCCAGAAATACTTGATATACATTGTTACCAATGCACAAGAGAATTCTGGGTAAGATATGCAAATTAGATATGCAAATTCTCAGGTTTTTTTGCTTCAAGTACTGTTTTAACACAGCGATCCTTTTAACAGGATTATTGCAGCAAACCAGAAATCACTCACTAGACAGCCTGTTTCGTTCTTTTTGGAACTCATCAGTAGGAGATAGATTTCTGGTTGCTGCATTGGTAAAGCTACTTTCAAGGTTAAACCAAAATTCATTAAAATAATTGGAGGAGATAAAAAACTGAAATTAAAATCCTCCATGTCTCAAAATTAAATCAATGTAAATATTTGCATAGGAAATTAGCACATCTAGGCAAGATTCCCCGCTTGCTTTTTCCCAGCAATACTTGATATACATGGTTACCAATGCACAAGAGAATGCTGGGTAAGATATGCAAATTAAATATGCAAATTCTCCATTTTTTTGCTTCAAGTACTGTTTTAACACAGCGATCTTTTTAACAGGATTATTGCAGCAAACCAGAAATCACTCACTAGACAGCCTGTTTCGTTCTTTTTGGAACTCATCAGTAGGAGATAGATTTCTGGTTGCTACATTGGTAAAGCTACTTTCAAGGTTAAACCAAAATTCATTAAAATTATGGGGGGAGATAAAAAACTGAAATTAAAATCCTCCATGTCTCAAAATTACAGTGGGGCAAAAAAGTATTTAGTCAGCCACCTATTGTGCAAGTTCTCCCACTTTAGAAGATGAGAGAGGCCTGTCATTTTCATCATAGGTATACCTCAACTATGAGAGACAAAATGTGGAAACAAATCCAGACAATCACATTGTCTGATTTGGAAATAATTTATTTGCATATTATGGTGGAAAATAAATATTTGGTCACCTACAAACAAGCAAGATTTCTGCCTTTGACAGACCTGTATCTTCTTCTTTAAGAGGCTCCTCTGTCCTCCACTCATTACCTGTATTAATGGCACCTGTTTGAACTTGTTATCAGTATAAAAGACACCTGTTCACAACCTCAAACAGTCACACTCCAAACTCCACTATGGTGAAGATGAAAGAGCTGTCGAAGGACACCAGAAACAAAACTGTAGACCTGCACCAGGCTGGGAAGATTGAATCTGCAATAGGCAAGCAGCTTGGTGTGAATACATCAACTGTGGGAGCAATAATTAGAGAATGGAAGACATACAAGAGCACTGATAATCTCCCTCGATCTGGGGCTCCACACAAGATCTCACCCTGTGGGGTCAAAATGATCACAAGAACGGTGAGCAAACATCCCAGAACCACATGGGGGGACCTAGTGAATGACCTGCAGAGAGCTGGGACCAATGTAACAAATGCTACCATCAGTAACACACTACGCCGCAAGAGACTCAGATCCTGCAGTGCCAGACATGTCCCCCTGCTTAAGTCAGTACATGTCCGGGCCCATCTGAAGTATGCTAGAGAGCATTTGGATGATCCAGAAGCGGATTGGGAAAATGTCATATGGTCAGATGAAACCAAAGTAGAACTGTTTGGTAGAAACACAACTCGTCGTGTTTGGAGGAGAGAGAATGATGAGTTGCAACCAAAGAACACCATACCTACTGTGAAGCATGTGAGTGGCAACATCATGCACTGGGGCTGTTTCTCTGCAAAGGGAACAGGACGACTGATCCATGTACATGAAAGAATGAATGGGGCCATGTATCGTGAGATTTTGAGTGCAAACCTCCTTCCATCAGCAAGGGCATTGAAGATGAAACATGGCTGGGTCTTTCAGCATGACAATGATCCCAAACACACCACCCGGGCAATAAAGGAGTGGGTTCGTAAGAAGCATTTAAAGGTCCTGGATTGGCCTAGCCAGTCTCCAGATCTCAACCCATAGAAACCTTTGGAGGGAGTTGAAAGTCTGTGTTGCCCAGCGACAGCCCCAAAACATCACTGCTCTAGAAGAGATCTGCATGCAGGAATGGGCCAACATACCAGCAACAGTGTGTGACAACCTTGTGAAGACTTACAGAAAATGTTTGACCTCTGTCATTGCTAACAAAGGATATATAACAAAGTATTGAGATAAACTTTTGATATTGACCAAATACTTATTTTCCACCATAATTTGCAAATAAATTCTTTCCAAATCAGACAATGTGATTGTCTGGATTTGTTTCCACATTTTGTCTCTCATAGTTGAGATAAACTTATGATGAACATTACAGGCCGCTCTCATCTTCTTAAGTGGGAGAACTTGCACAATTGATGGCTGACTAAATACTTTTTTGCCCCACTGTAAATCAATGTAAATATTTGTATAGGAAATTAGCACATCTAGGCAAGATTCCCCGCTTGCTTTTTCCCAGAAATACTTGATATACATTGTTAACAATGCACAAGAGAATTCTGGGTAAGATATGCAAATTAGATATGCAAATTCTCAGTTTTTTTTGCTTCAAGTACTGTTTTAACACAGCGATCCTTTTAACAGGATTATTGCAGCAAACCAGAAATCACTCACTAGACAGCCTGTTTCATTCTTTTTGGAACTCATCAGTAAGAGATAGATTTCTGGTTACTGCAATCCATGGAGGATTTTAATTTCAGTTTTTTATCTCCCCCATAATTTTAATGAATTATGATTTAACCTTGAATGTAGCTTTACCAATGCAGCAACCAGAAATCTATCTCCTACTGATGAGTTCCAAAAAGAAAGAAACAGGCTGTCTAGTGAGTGATTTCTGTTTTGCTGCAATAATCCTGTTAAAAGGATCGCTGTGTTAAAACAGTACTTGAAGCAAAAAACTCTGAGAATTTGCATATCTAATTTGCAAATCTTACCCAGAATTCTCTTGCGCATTGGTAACAATGTATGTCAAGTATTTATGGGAAAAAGCAAGCGGGAATCTTGCCTAGATGTGCTAATTTCCTATGCAAATATTTACATTGATTTCATTTTGAGACATGGAGGATTTTAATTTCAGTTTTTTATCTCCCCCCATAATTTTAATGAATTTATATATATATATATATATATATATATATATATTTATTTATATATTTTATATATATATATATTTTATATATATATATATATATATATATATATACACACACATATATACAGGTAGCCCACAGTTTACGCTTAGGTTCCAGAAGGAATGGTTGTAAATCGAAACCCTTGTAAATTGAAACCCAGTTTATAATAAGTCAATGGGAAGTGAGGGAGTTAGGTCCAGGCCCCTCTCAAAATTAGATAAATGAATCTCTCCAGGGGAGAGAAAAATAGGGATTATTACGTCTCTTATGTATAATACTAAATGGGATAAACCTGAGTATCCTCAGATAGGCAGTGCCTAATACCCAAATATAATTTATTCAGGGTAATAAAGGGTAAAGAAAAGAAGGTATTAGGGGGCACACTTTTAGATAAGAGACTTGTCTTAAATAAGATATGGACCGAGAGGACAGCTCAAACTAATAAAGTATAAAATATAACTTTTATTGTTCATAATTTAAAATTGATACTTTTGTCCATATCTTATTTAAATTAAGACAAGTCTCTTATCTAAAAGTGTGCCCCATAATACCTTATTTTCTTTACCCTTTATTACCCCTCTCAAAATTGTCATAAGTAACACCTAATACATTATTTTTAAAGCTTAGAAATGAAGACTTTAAATGCTAAATAGCAATATAAACCTAATCAAAAAGATTGTATCACCATCAAACTAAGTTTAATGAACAAAAACATTGGCTAAACAGCACCTAATAAAATGATAACACAAACCCAGACTGCATCATCATCAAACTAAGTTTAATGAACAAAAAACGTTTTTTTTACTTGCCTTTTTCTGCAAACAGTTCTCTGCATTGAGTCTGCATCTAAGGGAAGTGGCTGCTAGATCTTGTTCCTTTGAAAGCTGATCCATTGATCACGTCTGGCTTGCTTGGCTTTGCGTATCTTTGCTGCAACACAAGCGAACAGCTCCACAAACCGGCTATTTTAATAAATGCACTGCTTCTCAATGCTTTTCAATAGCAGTCAATGCGTTTCAATAGCAGTACCATGACTTAAAAAAGGGCGTTATTCTGAAACGATGCAAATTGAACTGTCGTAAACCGAGTGCCACCTGTATATATATATATATATATATATATATATATATATATATATATATACACATATCCTCATAATAAATAAAAAAAATACAATTTCAATTCACAGACTGTTGGAGTATGAGTTACATATCAGAATGTTAGCATCCCAATGTTAAAATGCTAAACAGTGCCATCGAACTGTAGCGATGCCAGAACTGTGTCGCTACATTTAAGGTGCATTTATAAAGTCTGCATTGTCACATGCCATCATTCTTTCTTTATTAAAAGGGACATTAAACTCACAACATGTATTGGTAGTTAAGCACTTCATTGCAATAGAAATGCTTTAAAACTTTTAACACCATTGTTTGTTAGCAGAATTTACAAGGAGGTCACGCAAATCAAGATAAGTTGGATTACATGAAAATGGGTTAAAATAAACAATGACTTTTTTTGCAAAATTGTTAAATTATGCATAACAAAATATTTTATATTTTTTTCTTCCTAATGGGAAAGAGTCCACAGCCGCATTCATTACTTGTGGGAAAATTATACCCAAGCCAAAGAGGACACTGAATGACAAGAACGGGACGGCCCAATCTGAAGGCACCAGGACTAAACCACATCCCATAAATAAAAAAGTCCTGCTTCATCCAAAAGCAGGGAGCAAAAACATGAAGAAAAAAGGGCCCAAGGACACAAACGACAGATCCCTGATGAAGTGCTTGTTCTAAAGCAGGAAACGCGTCAGAGGCAGCACCTGTGTGCTGAGGTTGTATGAAACAAGTTAAAGTGTGCCTTTTTTGAAAGAAGTTTTTAATCATGTTTAAAAAAATATTTTTGGATTTTTACACTATATAATTTTGGTACTGCCTGCAATTTCTTTCTTTTTTTTGTGGACTCACAAACGACAGTCCCAAGCCATGGGTAAAACCCACATGCTACACCACCAAGCCAACAGGACTCGAAGCGCACTATTGCCCAAAGGCAGATCCCACACACACGCCCCCATAAGGGAACCCTGACCAACAACTCCCCAAAGGAAGAAGCAAGGTAGAGGGATAACTAACCAGAACTCTGTCTTCCAAAAGACAGATCAAACCAGCTTGGGAGACTCCAGAAGCCTCACTAGATGCCAGAAAAAAGGGGCATCATCAGTCAACCATGACCAAGTTGGAGAATGAAAGAGAACAAAAAGTATCTAGAGAAACAGAAAACTACACAGACGACTCAAAACAAACCCAAAACGAGCCAGCCCCCAAAGGAGCAGAGACTACCCGAGTTAGCAATCTCGAGGCCCCACAACAGATACCGGTGGGGAAGATATGAGGAAAAAGTGACCCTTACCAAGGCACTACATAGGAATGCTGATGCAAGGTCATAGCACCAGAACAACGGACGCCAAAGGAAGTCCAGAACACATTCCCTCACAGAAAACAAAAGCCCAGAGCAGCCATAAGAAGGGGACCAGGCTCTCCAAAGAGAGAAAAAGAAGAACCCCTTCCAGACTCAACCCTATACCAGGGGGAAAAACTGGGACAAGCATAGACAGAGCTATACCAACACCACCCGGAACCCCAGCCCAATCCCAGATCCACAAATATACCTAAAGAAGAGGACCCCGACCAAAATTCCGGTCAGACACTCCTCACACAAGGAAGGAACCCGAAGAAAAAAAAAGAAAAAAATGGGAACTCTAGCAAAACCTTATAAAAGAACCGCGAAAAAGTACAGAACCGATCTCAAGGCGATAGAACCCACGACACAGAGCTAAACTCTGCGACATTCAGAAACTAGGGTCCCATGTTGGCGCCCGACCCTAAGAGGGTGGATAAAATTCTGGAAAAGAAACCAGAACCAAAACAAGGCAACCCCAATAAAACCAGGTTCCAGCTATAAGAGACCTCCGGTAGCGAAGAAGGCGAACCAGGCCCCCATGTGGCAAGTCACAGGCTAGCCACCCCACAGCACCGCTGCCGGATCACAGAGAATGCAGGCATGATCCCGCTATGTCTCGCATACCAATCAACCGCTCCACCGCTAATCCACAAAGAGGATCCATTAAAAGCGGAACAAAATGAGGTCCAGAGAACCTAGGAGTCTAAACCACCCAACGGGTAGCAAAAAGACCAAGGCCCCAAAACCGCCCTAGCGGAGAAGGCCCCGCCCCCCTGAAAAATGAGAGCCAGAGCGACACGGCGGAAGCCTCCTACTAAGCCCCGGGATAGAGTGGCACGCCCAATCTCTCCCGGTATGCGGACCCGAAGGTCCGGATGTAGATGTATAGTGTAGTTTGTGAAAACAAACAATAAAACAAAACACTCAAGTTTCCGCAACAGGCCTCACTGACAACTCAACAAAGTGCACACAAACTCCGGACCCAACAGTTTGCGAACAACTTCCAAGGAAGTAATAAAAAGCAAGTCCATCCCAGAAATTCCCGAAGGAATAATCAAATAAAAAAATATCCTAACCAGATAAAAGAAAATAAGTCAGCCCGACGACATTAACCAAAAAAAACTCTTGGACCGACCGACAGGAGACGATCAACATCCCCAAAAGTCTAGCTTAAAGCACCATCCGAGAACACATTCCCCAACTGATAGAGGAGAGGATCCCCCAATAAGTCGAAAAGACGACGGAATAGAATGCGCAGCAGCGCAATCCAATAACAAAAGGTGCAACATGGAGGAATATTCACCCCCGGAGGAGACTGAATAGACCCACCCGAAGACTGGACATCCTGGATAATCGGGCAAGAACACAACCGCACAGAAACCTCTGGTTCCTGTAGGGGCACCAGCACCATCAATATATTGAAGCGGAAATGAACCGCCATCTCCAGGGGAAACAAACCACCCTGTGCGGAGGGAGAATTAACATTAGGGTTACCTGCAAATGTAGAGGAAGGGTGCTGTTGGGAATCCGCAGCTTGAGGAACAGAGCCCTCAGAGGTTGATGGCTCAATAGGCCCCTGGTTCCCCGAGCCCGATGAACCAGGCGCTCTAAGAAGGCAAAAGAGACAGGACTTGCTTCAGTGGGGCCAAAGCACGTTCCTCACAAGAGGAAGAATCAGAATCAGAAATCCTACAAGCAATTCTCATGTCTCAGCCCCAGAGCCAATACCCACTACACAAAGCAGGGAGATTACATAAGAAACATGATTAAGGAACCCCACCCCGTTCACAAATCCCCCCTAAGGGAGGAATTATCGCATGATATCCCGATCCGTTCACTGAGACCCATACCTATCTGTCACATAACAACATAACACTCATATTGATAAAATGAAACAATCTTACCGGAATCTACGCCATGGAACAGGAACACGGCCCTACAAGTGTGACAGATAGTAGTGCTGCCTCCGTCATGGACTTGAGAGAAGACAGCAGGTAGCGAAGCAACGTTAAATGCTAGAGGAGCTATTAATACGAGTCAGGACGGTATCGCAGAGAGAACTCCCACTGCATCTCCAGACTCTAACATTCTAACAGGACTACTTAAAACTCCTGTCCCATTGCGAAGCTTACTACCCTCCATGAGAGACACACTTTACGTAAAAATGAATTAAAGTATTTTCTTAAAAAATAAAATTTCTGACACTTCTCTGCCAACCTCCTGGGACGAAAGGCAAACAATGGCTGGGGGATAGGGGAAGTTGGAGGAGTATTTGAGCCTTTGGCTGGTGTGTCTTTGCCTCCTCCTGGTGGCCAGGTTCTTGTTTCCCACAAGTAATGAATGCGGCTGTGGACTCTTTCCCATTAGGAAGAAAATATACTGTATAAAGAATGTGTTTGCAGTAACATATACTGTATAAAGAAAGAGTTTGCAGTAGCATATACTGTATAAAGAATGTGTTTGCAGTAACATATACTGTATAAAGAAAGAGTTTGCAGTAACATATAATGTATAAAGATTCTATGTTGGATGCTGTAACGTCCTCTGGTAATTATTTTTTACCACTGACTTAAAATATCAGATTGTGTGCTATTGTTAGTGCGGGCCTGCGACATTGGTACCGCACCCTGCACTAGCGCATCACCTGTAATATGACCATAGTTGTTTTTTATACTTAGTCCCATTCCCCTCTCTGAGCTGCCACATACAGGAAAACATACAAATATTCTGAAATCCAAACTATTCTAAAATCCAAACCTTTTCTGGTCTCAAGCTGTTTAAATAAAAGGATTTCTACCTGTAAAAGAAACAGAATATGTTGGTCTATGAGTTGATAAATCTAACTCAAGACTTAATCCTATTCTTCTTCCTCTTTTTCTCAGATTTCATTAAACAAGCTTACAAAACCTTTCCTTAACCTGCCTTCAAGAGCAGAAAATAGGATTATTGATTCTCTATAAATCTTATCTCACCAGACTACTAATAGACTCCTCTTGCTAACTTTTTCCTCATAATCACTTTATCACCACATTCAGTTCCACATTGCACAAAGTTTGGCACTTTTGCACTAGCTATTTAGTATTTAGGACAAGGAGTACACTATTTAATTACTAAACTTTAATTATTTCATTCTTATCCTGCACATTCTATTGTGTTAGTAATTTAAGGTTTATATTGTAAATATCTATTGATTGTGTGTAAATAAGTTCCTCACTTCAGGTATGAAATGCATCAGTTGCAATGACAGAAATAAAATAGAAATAAAATAATAAAACAGCATACATGAAATTCCTCAGATAGAACACATGAGGAGCGCAGCACACAGGCTTACGCATTTCGGCTAAACAGTCGTATTCATAGGCTAACGTGCTGTGCATATAACCCAGATTTAAAAAGGTGTTACTCTAATCTTATTGGCTAAAACATCCCAATACTAAATTAAAAAAACGCCCCTCATGTTTAACACTTACTGTGCCTGCCTAGACACTTAAGTTGCATATAATACAACAGACAAGTAGCTTATACAATAATTGACACAAGCTCTATACATCATTAGTCTTAAAAAAATTCACAAACATATAAGTTAATTCACGTGTTGATTTCTACATACGATTATAAAGGAAGAGCATCTTGTGTACTCAAACTTATGTGTGTTTCTATAAAACAAATAAGTTGCATTCAATACACGGGTAAGGTGTTTATGTCGATATTAAAAATCTAATACAAGTGTCATAGAGATCTTGGTGTTATGATGAGAAACCTGAACATGGAAATGGTAACAAACACTAACTCCAAAAACATTTAAGATTTATGACCCAGATAAATGGATATCAAATAATAACTAAACATTAAAGATATCCAAAATAAATAATACATAAGTCTGAATAATGGGATAATTATTATGTTACCTGTCAAAAAACTCTGGATCCCTAGTTAGATCTATAAAGAGGTTGCACTACTTCTAAGTAAAAACTTACTTAGAAGCTCCCAGTTTAGCTCTGTTACAAAGGTTAGCTGGAACACCCACTGAAAGTGGTTATATACCAAAAAGAGAAGACACTCCCCCCTTTCCCTTCTTCTGCATATGAAAAGACTCTTAGCACAAACAGGAATAAGCTGGAGTAGGTATACATCAGTATACTTAAAAAATGTTGGGCTTGGTTAGGAGTCTGAAAATCAGCACAATGTTAATTAAACGTATTCATTTAAAAAAACCAAAAAAAAAAACCTGTATAGGCTATATAAATGGATCATCTACAAAACATTTATGAAAAGAAAAATCTAGTGTATAATGTCCCTTTAACTAGATCACAGGTGAAATAATCAGCTCATCAGTAACCATGGTTACTAACCTGCACTCAACCATTAGCTGATTATTTCACCTGTGCTCTAGATTCAGATATCATGGAAATCTCGCCTGTCAGGGGTTATTGAGGCCTGGAGTTGAGAACACCTTTTATAGAATAAGGTTAATTAATTAAAATAATCCACCAAAATAAATATTTATTTCTTATTATAAAGCAGCATATTATATGATACTACTCTGTTAAAAGAAACCCATGCTTTTTTTGCCACTTCAGCTTTAAAAGGAAATATATATTCAAAAATAAAATGCTCTGTACTGGAGGAAAAATTTAAGTTAACAAGTGCACCTTTGCTTCACAAATTCCTGGTGTTGATTTACAAAGATCAACTTTGTTATGACTTAATTTATGTTTTGTCACCTTTAAAAATAGCAAATATTAAAGAAATAAACACATTGGTCACCCATGTTTAGTGTAATCATAGCAGCGTACGAAAAGAGCGAGCTGACTTACAAATCTCTATTAAGGGATGACAGCTGTTGTATCCAAACAGAGGGAGGTAGTATTAACAAGATCTCTGAAACTACAAGGATTTATACATCCTTAAATATTTCCATTTTGCTAAAGACACCTCATAGTAAATCATAAGCGTTTAGGGAATGAATGTATATCCGGGAAGAAAATATAGTTGTTATAGTATCTGTTGTGAATGTAAATGTCAGCAAATGTAAAAAGACACAGAAAACACAAATATGTGGGATTAGATTTAAACAAAAGGAAGAAAAACCTTACAAATCTTTTTTTGTTCCAGGGATGATTTAGAAAGGGTTTTATTATTAACTTAAAGTATTTGTTTTTTGCATTTTGAAAGCTGTTTAAAGGCTCTTGGGGACCTATTTATGATGGTGCGAGCGGACATGATCTGATATAGCACATTGATAAATGCCGACACCATATATACGCTCTCAGATTTATCATTGCACCAGCAGTTCTATCAGGGGGTGTCAATCAACCCGATCGTATTCGATCGGGTTGATTTCTCTCAATTTCTGTCCGCCGCCTCAGAGCAGGCCCCTTGGTCTTAAATAACCCCTTGGTCTTAAATAACCCCCCAGTTAAAAGCTCCAGTTTATGATGATGTCACACAGAATGAGGGAGTGTCAAAAGGTAGATGCACTTATAATTGTCTTCTTCATTGGCATAGTGTGTGTATGGGGGGGGGGATCTTTACTCTCACTCTACAGAAGGGACACGAGACCCCCTCGTTTTAAGAAATAGAATCTTCCCTATAACATAAGGGGGTCCCATCTCCGTCTATGATGCAGGTGATTGCTGTACAAGAGCACCTGCAAAAGATAAAATACTTGACAGCTTTGGCTGAGGGGGAGAAAGATGTAACAAAACCCTCATCCACCCTCCATTTTTGACCTACAAAACAGGGATCACTTGTCCCTTTAGGTTGGAATTAGCAATTTTATTGAATTATACAGGTATGGAATACTAAATTTTGGTGTTTTGGGAAGGTGAACTGTTGCTAAATGTAGAACTATAAACTGTGTGTTTGAAATGTTTAGGAAATAATTTTCATGTTGATGTATACCATATATGCCATAGAAAATGACACAAAAACACTTCCTATATAGTGATTTATTTTTACCATTGTTATTTATTTCTATAAATTAAAGTTATTTTCCAAAAGTGCTTATTCTGCTTAAAAAAAACCAAGATATGATTTGTGTGAGTACATTTACAGGAAAAAGCACTTAATTTGTTAAGTACAAACAGCTTAAATAGTTTTAGCACTTGAGTGTGAAACAGCTTAGCAAGGAAGAGGTCAAAATATAGTAGCAACCCAATAGTTTGTATATTTTATTACATATACATAAAACACAAAGGACTTCCTCAAAAAAAAGTTATTTTTATACATTTAATTTTTTTTTTTTTTGCAACATGTAACACAATAATAATTAAAAAAAAAAATCTGTTATTCATGACAACTTACACTTAAAATGAGAAAGGGGCAAACACTCCTGCACTGTGTGACCAAGGAAGGAATACAGTGACTGACATGATCAAGCACTCATTTGTTAATGTTTAGAAAACAACATAGCACAGGCCTGCACATGATGTATACATGACTATGTCACTTTAAATTACTGCACCGCAGTCTGCAGACTATCCGCACTTCTATCACTGTCTGTCACTGACTGTCTCGCTCTCTCTGCTCCTCATGCAAATGAAATAGCACATACAGCGCGGAGGATAAGTCTCTAATACTGCCTGGTGCTTGCAACTGTCTGTAATTATTTAAAGGCTGGTGACTGAAACCTTATGCACTGTGTAATGCAGAGCAGATACAGTATATTATTATTGAGTTAATACCTGGGTTGTGCTGTATTGCAGACCGTATCATGAGTTGGAGCTTCTATACTTTATAACAGTCACAGACTTAAAGTTAATTAGAAGTTTAAAAGTAAATTTAGAGGATTCATATTTATATATTCCTAGTGTGTGTGTGTATATATATATGTGTGTGTGTGTCTGTATATATATATATATATATATATATATAGAGAGAGAGAGAGAGAGAGAGAGAGAGAGAGAGAGAGAGAGAGAGAGAGAGAGAGAGATTATGGAGACATTAAAAAATAAGATGAAAACAAGTTGGGAATGCCCTCTCTTTCTGTGTTTTCCCCAAAGACTCACACATGGGAATTTTAATATGATTTGGACTTCAGCACCGGCATTTAGCCAGTGACTTTTATGAAATATTTCCCCCAATTTCAAATGCAGATATAAGGGTGGGAATTAGATAGTCCCAATTTCCTCCAGGGATATTTTATTGACATAGAAAAGACCCAGCCTCACCTTTGATAGAAGTTCTGCTGTGCCCTTCCAGCTGCCAGTTGTTGGTTATAACAGAAAGAGCTAGAAATAGAAGACCCCTTTGAAAGTGTGCAGCTCACCATTTAAATAAGCTGCCTGTCATAGGAAAACTAGTGGAAGTGTGAAGTGGAATCAGCTTGGTCCTTAGAAGTAAGTGAAGTGCCCTGTAAATTACAGTCTTACGGTAGCGCTACAGATTTTTTTGGCGCTAATACAAATAAATGATAATAATAATATACGCCTACATACAAACATTACAAAATATATAGCTATGGTGTGTGGAAGCACACCAATCCTCAAGGGGGCGCTCTCAATCAAAACAAATGTAACACAATGTAATAAGAACAATAGTAATGTATACAACACTCTAAAAATAGACAGCAGAATACCAGAGGAAAAAAAGTAATATATAACCTTGTGACTGGAAACACAATAAATGTCCAATAACTAAATGATATCCTGTAAGTCACAATAGCTCCAGAAGATTGCAAAGGTCAGCTCTCTGACGTAGGGGGGGTCAAAATCCTGATGATAACAGATGGCCTGGAAAAAGAAACTCAGAGGCGCCCAATGGCCTAATACCACAATACCAGGGGACAAGCAAAATATGTAAGACTAATACTCACCAGTGAGGTCCTTCTGGTTCCTAAAGGGGAGGATATAGAGCCAACATAACCCAGTACAGTTTGTACAAATATATGTGTATCCAGGGAATATGCACACTTACATGTAGCAAAGCACCTCCAGGTGCAATATACACAGGCTGGGACTTCTCAGCCGCCCAGCTGACTGTTTCAAAGGTTTCAACAAATAAGACAGCTCCCAAAACTGATGCAGGAGTATAGATGGATAACCAGATAAAATCCATCAGCAAGTGTATTAGTTGAAAAGAATATTTTATTTTAAAAGCAACATGTTTCTCAGCCTACAACTGGCTGTTTCCTCAGGCTATGATCCGCTACATGTAAGTGTGCATCTTCCCTGGATACATATATATTTGTACAAACTGTACTGGGTTATGTTGGCTCTATATCCTCCCCTTTAGGAACCAGGAGGACCTCACTGGTGAAGAAGTACTACAGAATTATCTCTGCGTCTGTTCAGTTTGCTGGGCAACTGTGAGGTTCCAGTCTGCTTCCTTGCACTTTTTGGTGCTATTCGTTTGTGAGTATTAGTCGTACATACAGACATTTACATACATATACACATGCACAAAAAGACACATTGACACACATATTCACATACAGACACACACTTATACACACATAAATACACCTGCACACAGACATTTACACACATTCACATGCAAACACACTTAAATACATGTATACACCAACACACAGACATTTTGATACTTTGCCACAGAAACATAGGGGAATATTTATCAAAGCCTCAACTAGGTTGCATTCGCCGGCACCAATACACTCGTCTAACATCGCGGCCTGCGAACCTGAATATGATCTCCATATTTATAAAAAAAGCCAGCAAAAAGCCGCGCACCAAGTACGGGGTGATGAGCATCGGACTGTTGTTAACTAACAGTCATCAATCTCGCGTCTATTCGGCTTTTTCCAACTTTATTTTTAACCTGTCATTAAACGCCGCCACTATACTAAAATGTTTAACCCCTATCCCGCCGCTCCTGGACCCCGCCGCAACTTTAATAAAGTTATTAACCCCTATCCCGCCGCTCCCCGACACCACCGCAAACTAAATCAAATTTATTAACCCCTATCCCACTGCTCCCGGACCCCGCCGCCACTAAATAAATGTATTAACCCCAAAACCTCTGGCCTCCCATATCACTACCATTAACTAAACCTATTAACCCCTAAACCGCCAGCCCCCCACATCGCCATAAACTAAATTAAGCTATTAACCCCTAAACCTAACAACCCGCTAACTTTACATTAAAATTACAACATCCCTATCTTAAAATAAATTTAAACTTACCTGTAGAATTAATATAAACTAATTCTAAACTATTAATTAACCTACCCTAACTATTATACTAAAATTACATTAAACTACCAATTAAATTAACTATATTACATATTAAGTATGAAAAAAACAACACTAAATTACGAAAAAAACACAGTATCAAAAATAAAAAGGAATTACACCTAATCTAATAGCCCTATCAAAAAAAAGCCCCCCCCAAAATAACCCCCCTAGCCTACAATAAACTACCAATGGCCCTTAAAAGGGCCTTTTGCAGGGCATTGCCCAAAGAAATCAGCTCTTTTACCTGTAAAAAAAAATACAAACAGCCCCCAACAGTAAAACCCACCACCCACCCAACCAAACCCTCCAAATAAAAACCCTATCTAAAAAACCTAAGCTCCCCATTGCCCTGAAAAGGACATTTGTATGGGCATTGACCTTAAAAGGGCATTTAGCTCTTTTACCTGCCCAGACCCTACTCTAAAAATAAAACCACCCAAAACCACCCAAAAAAAACCTTAAAAAAACCTAATACTAACCCCCGATGATCCACTTACAGTTTTTGAAGTTCCTCTTAAAGTATCCATTTGGGCGGCAAGAAGTCTTCATCCATGTGGCATCTTTTATCTTCATCCATCCGGAGCAAAGCGGGTCCATCCTGAAGACATCCGGCGGGGAGCTCCTCTTCAATACGGTCGCCGCCGTAAACTGGAACTTGAATGCAAGTGATGTCATCCAAGATGGCGTCCCTTGCATTCCTATTGGCTGAAAGGTTCCAATCAGCTAATAGGATTAGAGCTGCAAAAATCCTATTGGCTGTTCCAATCAGCCAATAGAATGAGAGCTCAATTAACCATTAACTAAACACCCCCAACTTTAAATTAAAATTACAATATAACTATCTTAAAATAAATAAAAACTTACCTGTGAAATAAAAAAAAACTAAGTTTCAACTACAAATACAAATTAAAAACCTTAATTACAAATTTTAAAAACCTAACACTACGAAAAAATATAAAAAAATATAAAATTACAAAAAATAATAAACACTAAATTACGAAAAATAAAAAAACTAAGCTTTCAAAAAATAAGAAACAAATTTATCAAAAATAAAAACAATTACACCTAGCCCTATAAAAATAAAAAAGCCTCCCAAAAATAAAAACACCCCCTGACCTACAATAATCTTTTATCTTAAAAACATTACTAAGTTCCCCCCAAAAGTAAACCCCCCACATTAAAAAAACCTAAAAAAAAAAATCCTAAGCTACCCTTTGCCCCTAAAGGGGCATTTGTATGGATATTGCCCTTAAAAGGGCATTCAGCACTTTTACAAGTGCCCATCCCTAATCTTAAAAAAAAAACACCCAAAAAACCATCTTTATCCAGGCGGCAAGAAGTCATCATTCAGGCGGCGACTCCTTCATCCATCTCGGGGATGTCTTCTATTTTCATTCCAGCGGCACTGAGCGGAGCTATCCTGGATGGCAAAGACATCCTGTGTGGAGCATCCTCTTCATACAGTCAACACCGTACACTGAAGTTAAATGCAAGTTTGCTGTTTCAACATGATTTGAACAGCCTATAGGATTTTAGTAGCTCTCATTCTATTGGCTGTTTTGAACAGCTAATAGGATTTCAAAAGCTCTCATCCTATTGGCTGATTTCAATTTGAAGAATCAAATCAGCCAAAAGGAATGCAAGGTACACCATTTTGAAACTGCTACATTGCATTCAACTTCAGTGTACGGTGGTGACCGTATGAAGAGGACGCTCCGTGCAGAATGTCTTCGCCATCCAGGATAGCTCCGCTCTACGCTACCGGGATGAAGATAGAAGACGTCCTCAAGATGGATGAAGGTGTCGCCGCCTGGATGAAGACTTCTCGTCGCCTGGATGAATATGGATGTCCGGATTTCAATAACCATGAGTAGATTTTATGGGGTTAGTGTTATTTTTTTTTAGGGTGTTTTTTTTAGGGATGGGCACTTGTAAAAGAGCTGAATGCCCTTTTAAGGGCAATGCCCATACAAATGCCCCTTTAGTGGCAATGGGTATTTTAGGATTTTTTAGAGTTATTTTTTTTTTATTTTGGATGGTTGGTTGGTGGGGGGGGTTACTTTTAGGGGGGGGACTTAATTTTTTTAAGGTAAAAGAGCTGTTTCACTTAGGGCAATGCCCTACAAAGGGCCTACTGGTTTATTGTAGGTTAGGGGGTGTTTTTATTTTGGGGGGGCTTTTTTATTTTTATAGGGTTATTAGATTAGGTGTAATTGTTTTTATTTTATTTTTGATAATTTCTTTTATTTTTTGCGAACTTAGAGGTTTTTTTATTTTTTGCAATTTAGTGTTTATTATTTTTTGTTATTTTAGATTTGTTTTTTCGTAGTGTTAGGTGTTTTAAATTTGTAATTTAGATTTTTTAAATTGGTATTTTTTTTTAAATTTTATTAGAATAGCTATGTTAGGTTAATTTATAGTTTAAACTTATTTTTTTTTTATTTACAGGTAAGTTTTTATTTATTTTAAGATAGTTATATTGTAATTTAAAGTTGGGGGGTGTTAGGTTTAGGGGTTAATAGTTTAATTTAGTGTTTTGCAATGCGGGGGGAAGGCGGTTTAGGAATTAATAGCTTTAGTTTAGTAGTTACGATGTGGGGGGCTGGAGGTTTAGGGGTTAATACTTTATTATAGTGTTTTCGATGTGGGGGCGGCGGTTTAGGGGTTAATAGGTTTATTTAGGTGTTGGCGATGTCGGGGGCGGCGGATTAGGGGTTAATAACTTTTTAGTGTTGGCGATGTCGGGAAGCGTCGTAATAGGGGTTAATAATTATATTTAGTGTCAGCAAAGTCGGGGAGCGGCGGATTAGGGGTTAATAGGCTTATTTAATAGTCGCGATGTGGGTGGGTGCAGATTAGGGGTTAATAGGTTTAATATAGTATTTGCGATGTGGGAGGGCAGCGGTTTAGGGGTTAATAGGTAGTTTATGGGTGTTAGTGTACTTTGTAATATTTTAGTTATGAGTTGTTACACAAAATCCATAACTACTGGTCTCAGATGGCGGAATGTATTGTGTCGGTATAGGCTGTAACGCAAACATTTTAGCCGGACCACACAACTAGTAATACAGCACTATGTAAAATCCCGCACTCAAATATAATTTTTTTGAGTGCGGAATGAACGTTGCGTTACAGGCTAAAATGCTTGCGGTATATCTATACCGCCGTGACTCGTAATATGCGTTCCTGGCCATTCCGGCATAATGGACAATTTTTCAGCGTTAAGAGCCGTACTGCAAAACTCGTAATCTAGCCGTTTGAGAGCAACTATAACAAAATAGAAACAGTATTCTATGCAAGGCCTCAATTCCAATACATCAAAATTGTCATACAACAATTTTACCTGCAAGCTTGGTTAACTGTTACTTCTTTTGTCAAAGTCATTCAAATATTAAAAATGTGTAATAATGGAGCGCTCGAGGAGAGCTAAAGTACAGCCGTATTGGACAGATATATAACATACCAGATATGAATAGACTATAGCAAGCGCAGAAGATTAACCACCAATGCCTAATCTATATGTCCTAAATATGTATATGTACTGGGCAATACTGCAAATATATAACTGCAAGTGCATGTCGTCTACACGGATACTCAAGTTTGCAAGCACAAAGGACTTAAAGACTCTTTTATAGACAATCTGACATTTGTTCTATTGGATACACAGTATCAAACAATTGTATTTTGTTTTTTGTACATTTATTTATATTTCTGTATTGTATTTATTGATGCATTGTTATTTGACATATTAAGGTCGACCTTTTATTTATTGTATTAAATGTTATTTTTATGAATTTCAGTATATCTATGTAAATTTCTTTTTAACATATATATGAATTGCTCTATATAAAATACCCATTGTATCCGCATTTTTTATTGATTGCATTTATTGCAGTTATATATTTGCAGTATTGCCCAGTACATATACATATTTAGGACATATAGATTAGGCATTGGTGGTTAATCTTCTGCGCTTGCTATAGTCTATTCATATCTGGTATATTATATATCTGTCCAATACGGCTGTACTTTAGCTCTCCTCGAGCGCTCCATTATTACACATTTTTAATATTTGCTAGTTTCTATAGAATCTGAGAGACTTCTATTTATTTTGGAGTTTGTGTAGTAGTTTTATTTTGGCTCAGTCTCACACCTTCTGTTTTCCCGGTGTCAAAGTCATTCAAATACATCAGAAGAACATTTACATTTCTAAACTCATTACATATTTTGTAAAATCATTACATATTTTATATCATAAATTACATTTATGATATAAAAGTAAAATCTGGTTAAACACAGAATAAAAACATATGGTTAACAGGCTTTTCAATGGGGTTTCACGTGAGTTTTTTCCAGTTTTCACAAAAATAAAAAATATATTGACAAAGTGAAAGAATTGTACTGCCAACATAAGCCTTATATTAAACTATCACTCCCTTATCTAAATACCCTATATATATATATATATATATATATATATATATATATAAAGGTACCTCTATACACTGTGTATAACCTGCATGCTCACTCACTGCCTATGAACTGCTGTATAAAGGTACAAATACACTACTATATAAAAGTACCTCTATATACTGTGTATAACCTGTGTGCTCACCCACTGCCTAAACACTGCTGTATAAAGGTACATCTATACACTGCATATGACTTGTGTACATGTGATGTACATGAAGAATACAAATGATACACCTTGTTATACTTGGTGATATACGCTGGACTCATTATCATATTAACCTTTTTGTGGAAAAATCTATTTTGAACCTAAGCTCCTATTCTCCTTTTGTATCTATTGTATTCTGTTATTTTATTTCCCTGTATTGTTACCCCTCCTTCTATATCTCTCTTCTTTTAATTTTACCTTTGTATTTCTCTATTTCCCTCCCTCTTTTCTATCCTTCTGACATTTTTCTTGTTCTCAGCCTTCTCTATCTGCCCTCCCCTTTCCATGATTCTTACCGTGTCTTTTTCTCCCTCCTAACTCAATAACGTTGTCAAAAATGTAATTAATTCTCAGCAATCCAGGGGTAAAATCACTGCCGGGGGTTGTCATGCAGTAGTGATCAGTACCACCAATATTGTTATATTTTACTTAAAAACCATTTACATTTTTAGGCACTAAAAAGCATAATATTCATGTAATCACACAATAAATGTAATGGTTATGCAGTAACTTTGCCAATAATATAGTGCAATTGCTAATTACTGCTACACAGTGTCCTCACCGCAGCTCTTCTGTGTATGTCTGTTTTTAATTATCTAAATGCTAATATTACTGCTAAAGGCATACATTGTATCCTACTTATAATAAAAAATAACTTGTTATATAGACATTATTTCAAAATGTTCACTATACAATACAAGTTATGCGTTACCTTTAGCAGGTGTTACAGTATTCAGAATCTGAGGAAACTTAAAAAACTTAAAGGCCATTATAGTGAAAAAAAAATGACATGCTCTAATCCCTGCAGTGGTCAGCAACCTTGGGCTTCAGATGTTTTGAAACTACATTTCCCATGATGCTCAGACAGCCTAAAGAGTGTCTCAGCATCATGAGAAATGTAGTTCCAAAACATTTGGGCCCAAGGTTGCTGACCTCTGCATTAGAGCTTATAACCTCCCACGTACAAACACATATAAATAAATAAATATATATATATATATATATATATATGCGTGTGTGTGTGTGTATATATATATATATATATATATATCTACTGTATATATATATATATATATATATACATATATATATATATATATATATATATATATATATATATATATACATACATACATACATACTGGCACAGGTCTTAGGTTTGTTGAACTTTCACAAGAAGAAATCTGGCTCCAAAAGGAGCTGAATGCAGCGAGCGGCCACCTTCTTCTACATTTTATATACACACACATTATATATATATACACAGGTATATATAGTGTATAATGTCTTTTAGAGTACAATGCCCCTTTAAGCATGTAAACCGACACAGAGCTTTGGAGTTAATGCAGAGCCCTGACTGGTTGGTTATTTATCAGTGTGCACAGAAGGTGAGTCACTGCGCTGTGTGACTGACTGAAAAAAAAACTAGGACCTGCAGAACATGATTAGAAGAGACAGTAAACAGAAGTGTTAGCATGCAGTGGGAATAGAAAGAAATAGCAAAGGGGCAAAGGGATGCCATAAAGTAAGACAGGCTAAATGTTACAGCTTATCAATAAAGAATTCTGTAAGAATTCTGACACCTCATGATTAATTTGTTCTGAGTCTAAATCTCCTCCCCACTGACATCACATCTGCTCCACTTGATTTCTCATCTGTCTTGAACATAAAATACACAGATTTTATTTTATCTTTTCCCAGCTTAAGTTTAAAGTATTTTTTATTTTTTTTAAAACGTCTTATAAAATTGAGATCTTAGTTTCACAGTACGGCTGTAATTTGCTTACCCAATAACCAACTTACAAATATTATATGAAAGAAAGGAAGACTTGTTCTGTTATAAAGAAAGACACAGAATGGATCCTAGCTGTATCTATGTGGGTATGTATCTTCTAATAATTAAGCATTCTATCTAAAAGTAGGTAGCTTTGATTGTGTCCAGAAAATTATACATTGTTACACTTCCTAGAGGATTTCCAGGGCAGGGAGGTTACGGGCCCACGAGTGCTTGTGGCCAGAGCCGTGAGAGTAGGGAGTGGGCTGCAGGTCAGTTGTGGAGTGGGCTGCTGGTCAGTTGTGAGTGGAGTAGGGTGTGCTATGTGCAGAGTCTGAAAGAGTCAGGTGTGCAGTGGCCAGAGCCAGGGCAATCCCTAGAAACCGGGACAGCTGCACGGACTGTGGAAGCAACATATAATAATCCTGCACTATCCATAACAGACTGGAGGTAGCCAGGGGACTCATTCTCTTCTATCTAAGAGCCTGATATTCAAAACCTTGCAGGCATAGAGAGAAATCACACAAAGGGCCAGATTACTAGTGGATCGCAAACATTGAGGGGTTTATTGCATGGTTTTGTGCTCGTTGGGCTTATAGCTGTTAGTACGAGTTGAAAGTAAATGCGATCGCTTGAGTGCAATTGTGATTTACGCCAAAATGAATACCACGACTTCAGAGCTCTGGTTAACTGTTTTACAAAACTAAAAAGTAGCACAAAACACATCAAAAATACATTAAAAAGTACAGTTACACTCATAATAACACTAATAAAAACTATTCACAAAAAATATTGCACACAAAAGTTTTAAGGGCTCAAAAAAAAAAGGCAGCCAAAGGGCTTTAACACAGAGATACATACATATACATGTCTAAATATGCATATGTATAAATTTATATATATATATATATATATATATATATATATATATATATATACAGGTAGCCCTCAGTTTACGCCGGGGTTAGGTTCCAGAAGGAATGGTTGTAAATCGAAACCTTTGTAAATTGAAACCCAGTTTATAATGTAAGTCAATGGGAAGTGAGGGAGATAGGTTCCAGGCCCCTCTCAAAATTGTCATAAGTAACACCTAATACATTATTTTTTAAAAATTTGAAATGAAGATTTTAAATGCTAAACAGCATTATAAACCTAATCAAATAATCATACAACACAGAATATATAATTAAACTAAGTTAAATGAACAAAAAAAATTGCTAAACGGCATTATAAACCTTATAAAATAATCATACAACACAGACTTTACTTGCATTTTTCTGCAAACAGTTCTTTCTATGCATTCCAATCTGGAGTGATTTGTAGACAGGAAGATCTTGTTCCTTTGAAATCTGCTCGATAGCTCAGGTCTGGTTAAACTGATAAATTTGAGCTTGCTTGGCTTTGTTGTAACACAAGCGGACAGCTCCACCTACTGGCTATTTTAATAAATGCACTGCTTCTCAATGCTTTTCAATAGCAGTCACATGACTGGAAAAAAAGGTTGTTATTCTGAAACGGTATAAATTGAACCGTTGTAAAACGAGGGCCACCTGTATATATATTTATATGTGTATATATGTATTTACAGACATGTATGCAAATATATATATATATATATATATATATATATATATATGTCTATATATGTATACATATGTATTTAAGTGCATTGGAGCCCTTTCATGATTCAGATAGAGCCTGCAATTTTAAACAACTTTAAACTCCTTTAATCCATTTTGCTTCATTCTCTTTGTATCTTTATTTGAGAAAGCAGTAATGTAAGCTTAGGAGACAGACCATTTTTGGTTCAGAACCCTGGGTAGCGCTTGCTGATTGGTGGCTACTTTTAGCCACCAATCAGCAAGTGCTACCCAAGTGCTAAACCAAAAATGGGCCGACTCCTAAACTTACATTCTTGCTTTTCAAATAAAGATACCAAGAGAACAAAGAAAAAATGATAATAGGAGTAAATTAGAAAGTTGTTTAAAATTCCATGTTCTATATGAATCATGAAAGAAAAGTTTTTGGGTTTCATCATATGCCTTTAAGAAGATTAAAACATTTAAAAACATTTATGCAATATTCATATTTAATAAAGTGTTATACTGTGTATTTACTGTAAATATGTCACATGCTAATGTTCTGTACATAGCAGAATATGTTCTAAGTATTTCTAAATAGATATTGCTCTCTCTCTTTATATATATATATATATATATATATATATATATATATATATTTAACCAAAAAACATCAGCTATATTTATTTATGAATAAATAGAACATATTCTTCTATGTGAAGAACATTGGAATGTGAAATATTCATATTTTCATGTCGGGTTAGTGCACATGAGAATATGCAATAAGGTTTATGCAAGAGTGGGGTGTTTTTTCTCCATTGACTTCTATGGGGGAACACTTAAACACTCATGTGATATACTATCTCTGCAGGTTAGCGTGCTGGTGAAAACAGTTTACTTTCAACTCATAATATGAGCATTACCCGAAGAGAAAAAAGCTTACTTCTAGCGCTATTAACGCTCGAACGGGAGCGTTAATTAGAATTCCACTCGTAATCTGGCCCAAAATCTTTGCGTTTATTTTTAGACCATGTATTGTAATGTAGGAATCTCTGTTTCACATAAAGAACACTACATAGCAACATAAACGTTTCTCAAGATTAATTTGTGCTTCAAATTTTTTTTAAAGGGCCTCACCGTACCGTTGAGACTTCATAGATTATCTCACCTGAACTACAAGGTTTTGAATATTAGGCCCTCAGAAAGAAGCATGATTGAATAAACCCACAACACAGATATGTTCTATTGTAATGACCTTTCTATATTGAGAGATGTTGGCCTACATTCTTAGATTTAAAGGGACAATAAACACTAAATAAACCATTGCTTGAATTATGTATTCAGAACAAAGATTAGTCCGAGAATAATTTGTGCATGTATTTTTAAAAATTATATTCGTTTTTTAAATATTGAAAAAATGGTAATGTCTATAAAGCAGTGGGCGCCACCATATTGTAACTTAGGTTACCATTTTGGCTGAGGCCAATTAGAAATGGGTATAAATGGCTTACTAGAGTGTGCAACCAATGACTGTGTGGAATATAGTTGTGCTTGCACTGCTATGTTTAACATGAATTGGAAAGCCCACAATATTCAGAATTAAATTACAGCAAAGGAGAACAAAATAAATAATGTATAATGCAAAGTTGCAATACTACATGTCATTAATACAATTTATATTAATAGTTTGAGGTATTTAATGCCCCTTTAATACAGCCATCTGAATATTCATTTATAATCACAATAAAGTGTTTGGATTTTTAAACATGTTAATTATTTGAATTAATCCAACTTGTGTAAAATGATTAATTGTGCATATGCCGTGATTTAGCAATAATATCATTAATTAAAGCAACACACATTTTAATATTTTAGGCAGTCATCATCAATACTGGAATAATTATCTTTCATGTCTTTCATTACTTTTTAAGGCCATGTATACTTTACTTCACTGAAGAGCTCTTAGAATCATAGCAAGAACTAAGTTGTAAACCATATAAAACCCCAAGTTACATATAAGTCCTCCATGTAATCCTGCGGCTAACAGAGATTACATTTTTTTTTTTGCAACATTTTAAATGATGTATGAAATATGAATAATATTAAGAGTTGAAAGATGGGGTGGGTGGGGATAAATCACCATATTTTACTTCAGGGGCTAATTACACCCCTTTTTACAAGTGCCTTTTTCTAGAGAAAACAGACCTATAATTTGGTTAACCTCTCCTAATAGTCCAACATCTCCATCCCCCTTAATTGTTTTGTGAACCTTCTGTCAACCTTTTCTAATTTTAAAAAAAGTCCTTTTGAAATTGGCCCTAAGAACTGCACTCCATATTGAAGGTGAGGTCTTACCAGGAATTTACATATTGAAAGAATTATGCATTCCTTCCTTGCATCTATGCCTCTTTTAATACATGCTAATGTACAGCCAAATCCTGTTCCTCCTCTATTTTGCTAAATCTAGTCACATTTAAATAATTAATAGCCTGCATATTTTTACTTCCAAAATGTAGAACCTTACATTTACCAGTATTAAAGGGACAGTAAAGTAAAAAAAAAAAAACTTTCATGATTTAAATAGGGCATGTAATTTTAAACAACTTTCCAATTTACTTTTATTACCAATTTTGCTTTGTTCTCTTGGTATTCTTAGTTGAAAGCTAAATCTAGGAGGTTCACATGCTAATTTCTTAGGCCTTGAAGACTGCCTCTAATCTGCAAGCATTTTGACAGTTTTTCACCACTAGAGGGCGTTAGTTCATGTGTTTCATATAGATAACATTGAGCTCAAGCACGTGAAGCTCTTAGGAGTCAGCACTGATTGGCTAAAAATGCAAGTCAGTCAAAAAGAACTGAAATAAGGGGGCAGTTTGCAGAGGCATAGATACAAGGTAATAACAGAGAAAAAAAAGTACATTATTATAACTGTGTTGGTTATGCAAAATTGGGGAATGGGTAATAAAGGGATTATCTACCTTTTTAAACAAAAAAAATCTGGTGTTTACTGTCCCTTTAAATCTCATTTTCCTTTTACCAGCCCATTCTTCCAATGTTTGTAAACAATTACATCCTGCACTGATCTAATCACCATACACAACTTTGTATAATTGACATGTTTCTATTTCATCCTTCCCTGAAGTCATTAATAAAAATATTTAAAGAACAGGGCCCAATACTAATACTTGGGGGACGTCACTAATTACATATGTCCAATCTGAGTATGATCCATTTTCTACTATTCGTTGCTCCCTGTCTTTTATCCAGTTATTTATCCATGAGCTAACATTTTTAGATATTCCAAGTCCCTACATTGTGTACAATATTCTCTCATGTGGCACTGTATCAGAAACCTTTGCAAAAAATAAGTATATCACATGAATTGACTCGCCCTTATCTATATTCTTATTTCCTTCTTCATACAATCTAATTAGATTCATTTGACATAATTTATATCTCATAAAACAATGGTGATTTGAAATCTAATCTTGTTTACATGAATATAATCTTGAATATAATCCCTTATAATCTCTTCCACTGTCTTCCCCACTAGCAATGTCAGGCTTACTGGCATATAGCTTCCTGGATCGACCCTGCTTCCCTTTTTTAAAAAGTGGCACTACATCAGCTTTTTGTCAGTGTGAGATTATGTATAAAAAATAGATTTTTAGAGTAAAATACTGTAATTATAACAATATTTTCTTTAATACATTTAAAAATATATTTTTACTAACATTGCATCCTTTTATTTGATAAATAAGATAATCAATTAAAAATTTGAGTTGATTCTAGAGTTGAGTCTAGAGTTAGCAACATGAATGTGCAGATCATCACTTTATACTACAATTTTTACTCACCTATGGGCATGACAAGAAAGAATGGAAGCCAGCATAAAACAAAGCATCCAACTACGATTCCCAGTGTCTTTGCAGCTTTCTTTTCCCTGGAAAACTTAAGAAGACGGACTGAGAATGAAACCTTGTGCTTTGGACTAGCAGTTGAACGAATACTTTCTGGTGTGGTCTTCCGATGGATCCTAAGAGTGACCTCCTCAGAATCTGATTTTTCCAATTTCAACCCAGAGGTTAAAACTTTACCTTCTCTTTTGGCTACAATATATACTCGAAAGTACATAATAAGGGTAATTGTAAGAGGTAAGTAAAAGGATCCAAAAGCAGAGAAGAGTGCATAGCCCATCTCTTTCGTTATTTCACATATTGTTTCATCTTCTGGTGCTGGCTCCTTCCAGCCAAATAGAGGTCCAATTGAGATCACAACTGATAAAACCCATATACAAAGTAGGGCTAGAATCCCTCTCTTTTCAGTCATAATACTGGGATACCTAAGGGGAAAACTTACACCAATGTATCGATCTATTGATATAGCGCATAGGCTCATTATGGAAGCTGTGCAACACAAAACATCCACAGCTGCCCATATATTGCAAAAAATGCGACCAAAGATCCAGTACCCTTGGATTTCAAAGATAGCTGAAAATGGAAGTACCATTGACATTAAGAGTAGGTCCGCTACAGCAAGGTTGGCAATGAAATAGTGTGTAACAGTCTGTAGATGACGATGGCAGGCCACTGAGAGAATTACCAGAATATTTCCAAGTACACCAAAGATGATAAAGACACTAAAAATTACTCCAACGACAATGGCCTTGGAAATATTAAAGGTTGCTAATCTCTGAGTGCAGTTTAAGCAGGAAGGAATTGTTTCGATAGAGTTATTTAGACTAAACAGGACCATAGTGGTGGAGATGAAAAATAAATTGTTTGCAAGTTCTACAAAGCTTTGTCATAGGAAATATTAATTAAAAAAACACAGTTCCACTTATTTAAATACAAATTACAAAAAATACTATTCAAAAAAAAAAATAGAAAACTAATTTCACTATGCACTAAATATTTGTTGTCTCCTTGTATATAACTGGCTTGAAGATTAGTACATTTTTTTTTTGTTTTTGTTTTTTGGTACTTTCCAATGAGACCGATCAATGAGAAATGTTCATAGATATAATTTCACATGAATGTTTTAAACGCATTTTCCATTTTCCTTGCATTCCTATTGCAGTTCTACAATAATGCTCCAGGGTTCCATTATGTGTTCTTTACAGGGAGTTTTTTAGCGGTAAAATTCCACAACAACAGAATAGGCTTCCAGCTGATGTATTTACTGTTTTATAACATTTGGTTATGGATTCCGTTTTCCTGTATAATAACGTTGAAAAAACATATGTTGTTGACAAATTTAGGAAATCCATTAAGTCAACTGTAGGTTGTTTTACTTGTGTTTTTCAGTGGAACAAAGAGGTGGATTTAAATCTGTATACAGAACCCAAGTAGATACAAGTTCTGAAGGTCTTTAGCTTGATGAAGTCTTCAAAAATTGCTTACTTGGAAAATGAATCAGTCTCAGGTTATTTCTGTAAACACACCCTGAAGAAAAAAAAAAAAAGAATAAAGAGAGTTGTCAAGTAAAGCAGTTTGGAGATACAAAAAAGATGAAGCAATTAAATAAGTCTGTCTGCTTCATTTGTAAATTAGTTCATATGTCAATCACAATAATTAAATCTGTAATGTAATCTTAGCACCTGCTATTCATTCAGAAAGTATGTATGGAATATCATTCTGATACAACATTAAAGGGACAATAAAGTTAAAATTAAGCTTTAATTATTCAGATAGAGCACGCAGTTTTAAACAACTTTCTAATTTACGTCTATGATCTAATTTGCTTAGTTCTTTTAGTATTCTTTGTTGAAAAAAATACCTAGATAGGCTCAGAAGCGCAATGCAACACTGGGAGCTAGGGAAAAACAAGAACAAACACAAGCACAAAACCACTCAAAGGGTAAAAGTTTTAATGAACACTTAAAAAAAGCGCAAGTAAACGTACAAGAGTTTAAAAACAATGTGCAATTAAGATATCACCGTGTGGTCCTCCTCTGCAGCAAGCTATCCGCCTTTGCCGGCAACCGCTATGTTAATCCTATTACTTCTGCTTGTAATAAAAGCTTAATGAGCTTCAGGTAAGCATGTAGGAGTCTTGTAACTTGTAGCTTGCGTTGCACTGGACCCACGTAACCTTGACGCATATCATCCAGAGGGATATTGGGAGCTAGGTGCTGATTGGCGGCTGCACATATATGACTTTTATCATTGGCTTACCTGATGTGATTGGTTAGCTCTTAGTAGTGCATTGCATGTTGTTTAAAAATTTGAAAGAAAAAACATTTAGGGATTCATGTCCCTTTACATTAAAAAGGGCCATAAAAGTTCATAATTACTATATGGTGGATTTTACATTTAGATATTTATAATGATTAAAGAACACTTCTGTTCTTATGAAAGTGTATATATATATATATATATATATATATATATATATATATATATATATATATATATATATATATATATATATATATATATATATATATATACACACACACATACATGCATGACAGCTTTATGCCCAAGTTACACCTCAGATCCCTACTTCCCGGATATGCAAGCTGCATGCCTAAATTACACTTTGTACAAACTATAAGTGAGACCTCAGATTTTAAGATTTTAATACCCAATACCTTCAGCAGTTTATATGCTATACACCCAAAGTAAACCACAAATCAGATGCATGGCTCCTCGTGTCAGCTAAATGCCTTAATTAGACCTCAAATCAGATGGATGCATGACTCATGCAGCTCCCTCATGCCAGATATTTTTGTAATTATATACTGTATATAATATACATTTATACACACACACACACATACATACAAGTTAGACCTCGGGCAAAATGTATGGCCCCTGAAGCCAGCTCATATCAGCTACAGGGTTAGGTGTTAGGAGTTAGAAGTTGTAGATGAGTGCAAAGGAGGGTTAGATGTTCTTGAGAAGGAGATATTTTAGTGACAATTCCGAAAGATACCTAACTAATAAATCTACAAAAATGAGAAGTTAAGGAAAAAGCAACACAAAAAGCCTGTGAATATTATTAGCGGCACCCCCGATATTCCTGGCCGATAACTGAATACCTCAGCATCAGTTAGTGGTGTTCTCTTACACAGGCTCACCAAAAAAATTAAAAATAATATAGCTACAGTTTTTTCAATAATTAAAGCTTGACAAATGCCCATATATGGGCTGAAACGCTAGCTACATTATTCTTTAAAGGGACACTAAACCCAAAATTTTTCTTTCATGATTCAGTTAGAGAATGTCATTTTAAACAACATTCAAATGTACTTCTATTATCTAATTTGTTTTATTTTTTAGATATCCTTTGTTGAAGAAATAGCAATGCATATGGGTGGGCCAATCACACGAGGCATCTTTGTGCACCCACAGCTATTGAGCCTATCTAGATATGCTTTTCAGCAAAGAATATCAAGAGAATGAAACAAATTAGATGATAGAAGTAAATTAGAAAGTTGTTTAAAATTGCACGCTCTTTTTAAATCATGAAAGAAAAAATTTGGGTTTCATGTCCCTTTAATTTTCTGTGTTCTTTTTTTGGTGAGCCTGTGTAAGCGAGCACCCTCAACTGATGCCGAGATATCCAGTTATCGGCCAGGAATACCTGGGGTGTGGCTAATAATATTCCCAAGCTTTATGAAAGCCAAAATCTTGAGTTTCATATCCCTTTAACCAAAGACACTGATTAATGGTAAAAAATTATATTGATAAATTGCTAAATCTTGACTGCATTATGGGGGTCGATTTATGAAAGTGCAAGCAGATATGATATGATGTATCGTATCATGTCCGCCGCACATCGATAAATGCCGACAGCATACGCTGTCTGCATTTATCATTGCACTAGCAGTTCTTGTGAACTGCTTGTGCAATGCCGCCCCCTGCAGATTCGCGGCTAGCAGGGGGTGTCAATCAGCCCGATCGTATAGGATCGGTAAGATTGATGTCCGCCAGCCTCAGAACAGGCGGACCAGTTAAGGAGTAGCTGTCTTTAGACCGCTGCTTCATAACTGCTGTTTCCGGGGAGCCTGAAGGCTCGCGCAGAAACAGAGGAGTCAAGCTTAATTCGGAGCTTGATAATCCGGCCCCTAAGTATCATAAATGAGCAAAATGTTTATATATGTGCATTGTAATGTGATCTAGAGATCAGTTTTTATTCCAAGGAGCTAGGACCATCCTGAGCTGAGATATTGAAGTTGCTATAAACATATGTATAACCAAAATTAGTTTTTATGGTTAAACCAGTAAAATAAAAAACAAATAAAAACTGGTGGTTTTACAATACCAACACATAAAGGTAATCACTCAAAAAGAAAAATTAAAAATGGTCAAGCAACTTGAGATGGATAGACCCACATGTAAATTATGACTGTACATCTGTGCTAAGTGCTGTATTAATATTGCACCTGCATAATGTATATACAATAAGACTCTTGAGAAAATAGCGCTGACAATGATAACTCATTATTTCTAGGAATGGGAATCAGCTAGATAAAGGTTCTTTTTCAAGCGTCTTTTTCTGGCTTACTATCAATACTAAGGGTTAGAAAATCTAATCCATTGACTACAATGCAGAGAAATTTTATGTACTTGAGCTATGTAAGATATACTTTGTACAGAATAAATCCTTGGCTGATACAGCCTTTCTTTGATTGCCCATATCAACCAGTAATATAAACAATTTGTACAACAGCCTGAGGGAGAGGAGTTTAGTCTGAATATCCTGAAAACTTTTAGAAATAAAACTATTGGTGTAATTACTTTTAACAAATTAAATTAAAAAGTATTTTTATTTATTTAAACTTCTCTTTCTTATGGTCGATGGATAGTTAGGGAGTTCTGGATCCTTGTAAAGAGCCTTCAGCATATCCCATGGATTGCATTCAATAGCAATCTTTGTAATAATTGATTTAGTTTTTGATTGTGTTGCTTGTAAGGTTTAATGAGCATCTTATACTTGCTGGCAGCAAACCTATTTAACAGTAACTCCTCTATTTCAAGATTACATAATCACCTAAATTCAAGATCAATATAGACAGTTGTCAGGAGCACATTTCATATAAAGATATTTGCAAGTAACAAGAGATCTTCATTTAAATGAACATATTAATGCAATGATACAGTGCTCTTGTTCAATAAAGTATTTTATTACTATACAAAAAAAAGTATGTGTTTAACCCTATAAAGGGTCTGATCAAGATACGACCAGTGATTGGTGGCTATGTGGGTATACTGCTCTTAACTGCATTGCAATGTGTTGTGGCTGTAGAGCAGGACTTTAAATAAATACACATATTCAAGCAATAAAAAAGAGCTGTATTAATGCATTACCATGCCCTTTTAAATGGACAGTCTAGTCAAAATTAAACTTTCATAATTCAGATGGGACATGCAATTTTAAACTTTCCAATTTACTTTTATCCTTAAATTTCCTTTGTTCTCTTGGTGTTCTTTGTTGAAAGTTAAACCTAGGTAGGTTCATACACTAATTTCTAAACCCTTGAAGGCTGCCTCTTAACGCATTTTGCCTTTTTATTTTACAGCTAGACAGTACTAGTTCATGTGTGTCATACAGATAACATTGTTTATGTGTCAGTACTGATTGCAGAGGCTTAGATACAAGGTAAGCACAGAAGTAAAATGTATTTTAATATAACCATGTTGGTTATACAAAACTGGAGAATGGGTAATAAAGGGATTATCTGTCTTTCTAAACCTTAACCCCTTAATGACAACTGACGTACCAGGTACGTCCTGCAAAAACTAGCAGTTAGTGACAATGGACGTACCTGGTACGTCAGTTGTTTAAGAGAGTGCTGGAAGCGATCGCAATTGCTTCCAGCAGCTCTCAGGGTATTGCAGTGATGCCTCGATATGGAGGCATCCTGCAATACCTTTTAACAAGCCTCCGATACAGAGAGAGCCACTCTGTGGCCCTCTCTGCACCGGTATCAATGGTGCAGTGTTCCGGGGGAAGGGAAGCAAAGAGGCGGCAGCGTGCGGGCGCGCGCGTGCACGTGGGGCGCGCGCGCATATTAGCCACTGACACCAATGAAAAAAAAAAGAAGTTCAAAACATAAAAAAAAAATATATATATATATAAAAGGATCTGGGGGGGGGGGTTGGGGGTATTGAGGGGGGGCTGCTACACTACAGAAAAGTTTATAAATATTTTTGGGGGCAAAATTTATAAATATTTTTGGGGGCAAATTGGGTACTGGCAGACAGCTGCCAGTACCCAAGATGGCGGCAATTAAGTAGCAGGGAGGGTTATAGAGCTGTTTGGTGGGGGATCAGGGAGGTTGGGGGCTAAGGCAGGGCTCCATTACAGCAGAATACATTTTTTTTAAAAATAAAATAAAAAAAACTCCTTTTATTTAGTACTGGCAGACTTTCTGCCAGTACTTAAGATGGCGGGGACAATTGTGGGGTGGGGGAGGGAAGAGAGCTGTTTGGGAGGGATCAGGGGGTGGAATGTGTCAGGTGGGAGGCTGATCTCTACACTAAAGCTAAAATTAACCCTGCCAGCGCCCTACAAGCTACCTAATTAACTCCTTCACTGCTGGGCATAATTCACGTGTTGTGCGCAGCAGCATTTAGCGGCCTTCTAATTAACAAAAAGCAACGCCAAAGCCATATATGTCTGCTATTTCTGAACAAAGGGGATCCCAGAGAAGCTTTTACAACCATTTGTGCCATAATTGCACAAACTGTTTGTAAATAATTTCAGTGAGAAACCTAAAATTGTGAAAAATTTAAAGGTTTTTTTTATTTGCTCGCATTTGGCGGTGAAATGGTGGCATGAAATATACCAAAATTGGCCTAGATCAATATTTGGAGTTGTCTACTACACTAAACTAAAGCTAAAATTAACCCTACAAGCTCCCTACATGCTCCCTAATTAACCCCTTCACTGCTGGGCATAAAACACGTGTGGTGCGCAGCGGCATTTAGCGGCCTTCTAATTACCAAAAAGCAACCCCAAAGCCATATAAGTCTGCTATTTCTGAACAAAGGCGATCCCAGAGAAGCATTTACAACCATTTGTGCCATAATTGCAGAAGCTGTTTGTAAATAATTTCAGTGGGAAACCTAAAGTTTGTGACAAAATGTGTGAAAAAGTGAACATTTTTTTTAATTTGATCGCATTTGGCGGTGAAACGGTGGCATGAAATATACCAAAATGGGCCTAGATCAATACTTTGGGATGTCTTCTAAAAAAAATATATATACATGTCAATGGATATTCAGGTATTCCTTACAGATATCAGTGTTCCAATGTAACTAGCGCTAATTTTGAAAAAAAAAGTGGTTTGGAAATAGCGAAGTGCTACTTGTATTTATGGCCCTATAACTTACAAAAAAGCAAAGAACATGTAAAAACATTGGGTATTTCTAAACTCAGGACAAAATTTAGAAACTATTTAGCATGGGTGTTTTTTAGTGGTTGTAGATGTGTAACAGATTTTGGGGGTCAAAGTTAGAAAAAGTGTGTTTTTTCCATTTTTTCCTCATATTTTATAAAATTTTTTATAGTAAATTATAAGATATAATGAAAATAATGGTATCTTTAGAAAGTCCATTTAATGGCAAGAAAAACGGTATATAATATGTGTGGGTACAGTAAATGAGTAAGAGGAAAATTACAGCTGAACACAAACACCACAGAAATGTAAAAATAGCCATTGTCATTAAGGGTAAGAAAATTGAAAAATGGTCCGGTCATTAAGGGGTTAAACATTCCGGCGGAGACTGTCCCTTTTTTATGATAAAAGAAAGAGAAGATGGAACCATGGAGTTTGTTTACTAAAATCCCTAACTGGGACCCACTCACCAAACTTCATGCAACTTCCAATTGTGTTGCAAATGACTAACATAGGACCTGGAGATCCTGGAGATCCTGGAAGGGGTCCTCAGTAAATCTACTCCCATGTCTTAAATTACTTTAGAATTAAAGGGTGAGCACTAAACAGGTGTTTGTTAATACAACCGTATATTTATTTTTTATAGGTTATATAATCAACCCAATAAAGGGATTTATAAATAGAGGACAAGGGGGTTTAAATACAAAAAGGCAGGATAATACTTAGTAGAAAATGATGATTCCAAGTTCCAACCCATTCCATCCTCCACCACCATAAGCTTTGGTAAACCTTTGGTACCTCCTATATAATAAAGGGATATGAAATCCAAACATTTTCTTTCATGATTTACAAAGCAATTCATGCAATTTTAAATAACTTTCCAATTTAATTCTGTCATCAAATTTACTTCATTCTCTTGGTATCCACTGTTGTAGAAGCAGCAATGTACTACTGAGATCTAGCTGAACACATTGACCCTGATGTTTGAAAGTGCTGCGAGGCGGAAAAAAAATATTTCAAATGATCTGCCGCTATGTCGAGCGAGCCTGTCGAAATATTCCAAGCTCCCGGCATAGCTACTAACAGGCGGCATCAAGAGGTGCTTACTTTACTATACATACCTTTGATCGGCTATGCTGGCTATAGATTATACCCAGCATTGCCGCCCATATTGGTGATGTATAGTAAACAATCCCATGCTGCTGTGCCTAGCCACTAATTCTAATACCCCTAAACCGAAGTACCCCACGATCACAAACTAACACTACACTAATAAATATCTAGACTGCCCCATACCCACAGCAAGTATCCATCTAAACTATTAACTCCACATACCCATTGCAAGTACCTATCCTGTTAATACCTATACTGCCACATACCGCAAGTACCCATCTAAACTATTAACCCCTATACCACCACTAAGCCTCCTAAGTTACTTAATAATGAAAAAATCTAAGTTACTGAAAAAATAAAAAAAGGCTAAGTTACATAAAATAGAAAAAATATAGTATCCAAAATGAAAAACTCACCATTATACCTAACACTAATCTACATGTCTCATAAAAAAAAAAAAACTACATTCTAACACTAAAAAGAAATTACAATAGCCCTTAAAAGGGCCTTTTGTAGAGCACTGCCCTAAAGTCAATACAGCTTTAGGGCAATACAACACCCCCCCCTCTAAGTAACCCCCAACCCCCCAAAATAATAACGCTATGCTGGATTTTTTGCATGGTGAGTTGTTCAAAATTGTTCGGGTATTTTTGGGTGTTTTTTTATTTTATATTTTATTTTTTCGGATAGTTTTTTTTTTAGTTTTACTGCCTTTTTTGAGACTTCATATCTTTGAGTCCTTATAACTTTTATGTGCGTTTTTTTTGTTTTAATCATTTTTATTAGATAGTATTATTATGAGTGAAACTGTACTTTTAAATCTATTTTTGATGTGTTTCGTGAAATGTTTTTGTTTTGCAAAACAGCTAACCAGAATTCTGAGGGTGCACTAACCCAACGCGTGCTAATTATAATATATAAAAGCAATCGCAATTACTTTCAACCTGTAATACGAGCGTTACATCTGATGCGGGCAAACAGCCATGATAAACCCGATATCACTCACGTGTAACTGTAATCTGGCCCTTAATGGGGTATAAAAGTAAAAATGTAAATACTCATTAACATGTTTCCGTTTTGCATAGAAGCATTTTTTCAATACACATGTTTTAGCAAAATATCTTATGGAAAAATGTATCACTGTTTTAGTGGTAACTTTTGTTGTGCATGGAACATATGCCTTGTGCACCTGCATTCAAATACTGTGTCTGCTCAGAGAGCGTATATGATGTTGGTGATAACTTTGTATCATCACAGGCACATACACACCATAGTTGGCTTTCTGAGCAGGCACATTGTTTTATGAAGAGTACAAGGGCATATGTACATATGCTCCAGCTACAATAAAACCATAACTGAAAAAGTGATACTAGAAGAATTTTTGCTACACATTTGTATTTATAAAATACTATTTGTTCAAGTACATTTCAGTTTTATCTCCTTTTAATGTATGTAACTTTCTAATACATTCTTTTTTTTAAAATGTTTTATATAGATCATTTACTAAGACTGTTATTTTCAGTACTCTATTGGACCTTGTTTCCTTTAGCTATGTAAACAAATTTTTAACCAGGTCATACAGATAAGTCACTGTCAGAATAAATTAGAATTTGAAAAGCGGCAAGTTCCATAGAGAGATGAGCTTACACAGCTAGGGTCAGCTCAATCAATCACACAGACAATCAAGCTTCACTGCACCCAAAAACTACCAGTGGCTCTGAGTCATTTGTATACGACTGTGTGTTTTTATTTCTAACCTTATGCTCGTCAGTAGGGAATATTATTTGTTCCCGTTACCCTAGATAACCCATTTTTCTGGTTTGCAAACCACAATGAAATATGCAGATTCTATAAAATTATACGATATTCCTTTCAGTGTGGTTTGTTTTTAAAAGACCTTAGAGAGGCACATGGGATTTTTTTGCCACAGACTTGCCTAATAATCCCTTGGGCCACATCTTTATTCAAGTCTTGTCTGAAACTAAGTTGTACTGCAACCGTTTCATTATTTCCGGAGTAACTGGAAATAATAAAGACTGCAGCTCAAGTTTCCATATCAATACAGCTATATTTAAAAACCTTTCAGTTTTTTATTTCATCGTTTAATTTTTCCACTGGAACGAGTATTGTAATGATCTACTTGTTTATGGATTTGTGCTACATTTACACACATTAATTTGGAATAAGACACACTTATCATGGGTTCTACCACTATCATTACTAAATGAAAATCTTTATTCCAATAAATAGCTGACAAACAAAATATATATTTTATTTACCATATCAATATTGATATTTGCAGTATACTGCAGGATACACAGTGAAATCCAGATCTCATTAAAAGTGAGAATTGTTCATCTCCATGAGAGAGGCTCTGATTTATTATCTCATAGTGAAAATAATCTTTTTTATAATGTTTATCTCATAAGGACAGGTGTTCATAAAAGAATCCCTAGTTAATTCCTAACCATTGCTACACAAATCCATAACCACAGATAGGTAGCAGGGAATGTAATATTTATGGTTCACACTTCTCATATATTTGAATTTTACAAAGCTGATAGAAGTATAGAGAAAAAAGGAAACATAACACAGATGTGCAAGGTTCGAAAAAGGCAGAGAAATGATGAATTTAGTTGCACAGCATAATGTTTACAGACAGTTTGTCAAACAGATGCATTAGCAAAAATGCTCTCATTTAGATGAATTTCACTATTAGATTTGCAGTTTCTGAAACGTCTTAAAACATTTAGCAGCAGAATGTAGTCAGACTGACATACAGACACACTACATGACCAAAAGTATGTGGCCATCTGACCATCACATCTATATGAGTTTATTATTATTATTATTATCATTTATTTGTATAGCACAGCAAAATCCCATCACGCAGGGTAATATACAAATACATAACAGATTAAATAAAACACAGTACAGGAGGAAGAGGGTCTTTCTAATAGGAGCTTAAAGTCTACAGGTCGAGGGTGCAGAGATATAAGGTTTGGGGTAGCTTGTCACATGGATTGTAGTTGCAGCAGTAAGTCAAGGCACTTCGACATTTAGCGCTGTATGTACTAAGCTGTTGCAGACAAGGTTCTTAACTTGAGAACCTACTGCCCGGCTTTGCATCGAACAGGCAGTGGACTCTGTACTCACTTGAGTGTGTTCTGCTGCTCTCTTCTCTCACACAACTAATCACATGAGAGCAAGACTTGTCAATCACCTTGAACTTTTCAATCATGACAACTTAGAAGTGGCAGAGATGGTAAGAAGCAGCAGTCGGATAAACACTGCTTTTTACACCGTGGAAAGCAGGCTCCACAAGGGCTCCATGGCAGCATTCACTGCTTAATACATGAAAACCTTTTCTTTCATGTAATTGGCAAGAGTCCATGAGCTAGAGACGTATGGGATATACATTCCTACCAGGAGGGGCAAAGTTTCTCAAACCTCAAATGCCTATAAATACACTTCCCACCACGCCCACAACTCAGTTTTACAAACTTTGCCTCCTATGGAGGTGGTGAAGTAAATTTGTGCTTGATTTTTCTTCTATGATAAGTGCTTCTCAGCATATTGAAGCCCAATTCCTCTCAAAGTACAGTGTTTGTCAGAGGGATGTGAAGAGAGTATCACCCATTGATTTTATGTTTTCTCTCACAGGAAATCTTTTCAAGGGTTCTCTGTTATCGGTCATAGGGATTCATCTCCTACCTCCCTTTTCAGATCGACGATATACTCTTATATACCATTACGTCTGCTGATAGTTTTCAGTACTGGTTTTGCTATCTGCTACATGTGGATGGGTGTCTTTCGGTAAGTATGTATAATTATTTAAGATACTCTCAGCTATGGTTTGGCGCTTTATGTATTAATATAAAGTTTTAAATACAGGTAAAATTCGAAAAATTAGAATATCGTGCAAAAGTTAATTTATTTCACTAATGCAACTTAAAAGGTGAAACTAATATATGAGATAGACTCATTACAAGCAAAGCAAGATAGTTCAAGTCATGATTTGTCATAATTATGACGATTATGGCTTACAGCTCATGAAAACCCCAAATCCACAATCTCAGAAATTAGAATATTACATGCAATCAATAACACAAGGATTGTACATAACTGTAGAACAATATTGGACCTCTGAAAAGTATAAGCATGCATACTGTATGTACTCAGTACTTGGTTTGGGCCCCTTTTGTAGCAATTACTGCCTTAGTGCAGCGTGGCATGGAAGCTATCAGCCTGTGGCACTGCTGAGGTGTTATGGAAGACCAGGATGCTTCAATAGCGGCCCTCAGCTCTTCTGCATTGCTCGGTCTCATGTCTCTCATCTTTCTCTTGGCAATTCCCCATAGATTCTCTATGGGGTTTCAGGTCAGGCGAGTTTGCTGGCCAATCAAGCACAGTAATCCCCATGGTCAATTGAACCAGGTTTTGGTGCTTTTGGCAGTGTGGGCAGGTGCCAAGTCCTGCTTGAAAAGGAAGTCAGCATCCCCATAGAGCTTGTCTGCGGAAGGAAGCATGAAGAACTCCAAAATCTCCTGGTAGATGGCTGGCTTGACCCTGGACTTAATGAAGCACAGTGGACCAACACCAGCAGATGACATGGCTTCCCAAATCAACACAGGTTGTGGAAACTTCACACTGGACTTCAAGCATCTTGCAGTGTGTGCCTCTCCATTCTTCCTCCTTGGTTTCCAAATTAGATGCAAAATTTGCTCTCATCAGAAAAGAGGGCTGTTGGACCACTGAACAACAGACCAGGTCTGTTTTTCTTTAGCCCAGGTAAGACGCTTCTGACGTTGTTTGTTGTTCAGGAGTGGAATACGACATTTGAAGCCCATGTCCAGGATCCGTCTGTGTGTGGTGGCTCTTGTGAAAGTCCCCAACACTTTTGCATGGCCTTTTCCTGACAATCCTCTCCAGGCTTGAGTCATCCCTGCTGCTTGTGCACCTTTTTCTTCCACACTTTTCCCTTCCACATAACTTTATATTAATGTGCTTTGATACAGCACTTTGGGAACATCCAACTTCTTTTGCAATTACCTTTTGAGGCTTTCCCTCCTTATGGAGGGTGTCAATGATGGTTTTCTGAAGAAAAAAAAAGGGGGGGAGAAGAAGAGGCGCTAGAAAGAAGCACTAGAAGTTAATGATCTACAGAGGGATGTATAGGGTATATTATAACAGGATTTTCCTTGTCTATTACTATCAACAGTGACCATTCAGTATTCAGGCAATCCTTATTAGAAATCAATATAATATAGAAAATGTGCGTAAAAAATTAATAAATAGAGAGTAATATCCTACATCAATGTATTATGTAACATAAAAATTCCACAGTATAGATACACAGTGCATTTGCTTCTTCAAAAAATAAAACGTAAAAACTAATAAAAACTAACTGTCACGTCAGCAGTCTTTCCCATGATTGTGATTCCTACTGAACCAGACTGAGAGACCATTTAAAGGCTCAGGAACCCTTTGCAGGTGTTATGGCTTAATTAGCTGATTAGAGTGGGACACTTTGAGCTAGAATATTGCACCTTTTCACAATATTCTAATTTCTGAGATTGTGGATTTGGGGTTTTCATGAGCTGTAAGCCATAATCATCACAATTATGACAAATCAAGGCTTGAACTATCTTGCTTTGCATGTAATGAGTCTATCTCATATATTAGTTTCACTTTTTAAGTTGCATTAGTAAAGTAAATTAACATTTGCACGATATTCTAATTTTTCGAGTTTAACCTGTATATGTGTTACTTATATTTGCCATGTGTCAGGTCTATGTATATTTCCCTTTGCAGACTATCAGTTTCTGTACGGCAATCATGTTTTAGGAAGTTTATTTTCTTACCTGGGGTCTTTTTCAAATTGACTTGTTTATCTTTAATTTTGCGGGCAAAATTAGGCTTGCAAGGTCGCAAAATGCTGTAATTTATTGAGTCATTCTTGGAGCGAGAAGAATTGCGTTTAGTGTCCCTTTAAGAGCCGTTTTTACATCAGGATCTCAAATTGCTAAATTTGAAGGTATGGAAATTGAGCGCTTAGTCATAGAGGTTTCTCTGACTCAGTAATTAATACTATGCTACAGGTTCATAAGTCTGTTTCAAGGAAGATTTATTATCGGTTTGAAAAAACCTATATTTCATCGTGGTTCTCATAAATTCTTTTAGAATTTCTAGAATTTACAGTTTCTTCAGGATGGTTTGGATAAAGGTTTGTCTGCAAGTACTTTGAAGGGATAAATCTCTGCTCTTTCTGTTATATTTCATGGAAAGATTGCTAAGCTTTCTGATATTCACTGTTTTGTTCAGGCTTTAGTTCATATCAAGCCTGTTATTAAATCAATCCCTCCTCCTTATAGTCTTAATTTGGTTTCAAGGCTTTGCATTCTTTGGATATTAAACTACTTTCTTGGAAAGTGTTGTTCCTTTTGGCTATCTCTTCAACTAAAAGAGTTTCCGAATTATCTGCTCTCTCTTGTGAGTCTCCTTTTCTGATTTTCCATCAGGATAAAGCTGTTTTGCGGATTTCATTTAAATTTTTGCCTAAAGTTGTGAGTTTTAACAACATTAGTAGGGAAATTGTTGTACCTTCTTTGTGTCCTAATCCTAAAAATGCTCTTGAAAGATCTTTACATTCTTTGGATGTTGTAAGAGCTTTGAAATATTATATCGAAGCTACTAAAGATTTCAGGAAGACTATTTGTTGTTTTTTCTGGTCCTAGGAAAGGTCAGAAAGCGACTGCCATTTCTTTGGCATCTTGGTTAAAGCTTTTAATTCACAAAGCTTATTTGGAGGTGGGACAGTTTCCGCCTCAGATAATTACAGCTCATTCTACTAGATTAGTCGCTACTTCTTGGGCTTTTAAGAATGAAGCTTTGGTTGATCAGATTTGCAAAGCAGCAACTTGGTCTTGTTTGCATACATTTACTAAATTTTACCATTTTGATGTATTTGCTTCTTCTGAAGCAGTCTTTGGTAGAATAGTTATTCAGGCAGATGTCTCAGTTTGATTCTTCTGCTTATGATTTAAGTTTCTTTCTTGAAATTTATAAGAAAGACATTTAATTTTTCAGTGGAAATAGCTGTTTTTATTTTATCCCTCCCTCTCTAGTGCCTCTTCTGTGGACTTCCACATCTTGGGTATTTCTATCCCATACGCCACTAGCTCATGGACTCTTGCCAATTACATGAAAGAAACATAATTATGTAAGAACTTACCTGATAAATTAATTTCTTTCATATTGGCAAGAGTCCATGAGGCCCACCCTTTTCTTACGGGTGGATATGATTTTTTGTAATAAAACGCACATTTATATTTCAGTTCCTCTTTTTGTATGCTTTTTTACCCCCTTATTTTATCAAATCATTTCTTGGCTATTCATTAAACTGAGTTGTGGGTGTGGTGGGAGGTGTAGTTATAGGCATTTGAGGTTTGGGAAACTTTGCCCCTCCTGGTAGGAATGTATAGCCCATAAGTCGCTAGCTCATGGACTCTTGCTAATATGAAAGAAATGAATTTTATCAGTAAGTTCTTACATATATTATGTTTTTTTCGGTTAGGATAAAACACAGAAGAGAGTTGATAAGTCTCTCTAAATAGTGTATTTCAAAGAGTGCCTGAGACTATACAAGATAGAGACAGTCTGATGGAGGGGGGTAAGCATTAAGGAGCAGTGCGTGAGAAGTCTTGGATGCATGAGAAGGGAAGTAGAAATAATAGGAGTGAAGAGATGTAGGTCAGAGGTTGATTGAAGTGGATGGGTCTTGGAGTATTTGGAGTTGAGTGATACATAGTGCTTTATACGTTAGGGTTAAATTTTGAATTGTATTCTAAAGTGTATGGAAAGTCAGTGTTGGACTGGTAGAGTGGGGTAGCTGATGTAGAGTGGTAAATTAGGGTTAAAAGAAGCAGAGAGAGAGAGGTAGGAAGTCATGAAGGAATGGGGTCAAGTGTAGACAGGGTTGTGAGATGAGAAAAAGGTCAGACACTGATGTTGAACAAGAAGGTCTGACTGGCAATGTGTATTCCTGTTCTTCCCAAATGTGTTCAGTGGGGTTGAAGTCAGGGCTCTGTGCAGGCACTCAAATTCCTACACACCAAACTTGTCAAACCATGTCTTTATGGACGATGTTTTGTGTACAGAGGCACAAAAAACACTGGGAACAGTAAAGGGGCAATCCCTAAAACTGTTGCACAAAATTAAAAGTACCCAATTGTCTAAAATGTTTGTATTAAAATGGGCATTTACTAGAACTAAGGGGCCTACCTACCCCAAACACCAAAAAACAACCCCAGGCCATTATGCCGCCAAACTTTACAGAACTATGCATTCTGGTAGATAGCATTCTCTTGACATCCACCACACATTCTTCCATCACAACATGTTTCCACTGCGCTAGAGTCTAGTGGAGGCATTCTTTATACTGCCTTCAGCTGACACTTGCCATTGTGCATATTGATGTTGAGGCTTGTGCACAGCTAACGACACACAGTACTTGTGCTGATATTTCTTCCAGAGGCAGTTTGGAACTTTGTAGTGAGTGATGTAACATATGGCAATTTTTATGAACTATGCGCTTCAGCCTGTGAGTTTGCATTGTCTACCACTTTGTGGTTGGGCTGTTGTTGCTCCTAGATGTTCCACTTAACAATATTAAGACTTACAGCTGACTGGGACAGATCTAGTAGAGTGGAATAAACATCCCTCCTTTAGAAAAAATAAGCCAACTTTGAGGACAGTCCTATTTTGGCTCAAGACTGATATGGTCATATTTTTAATTTGCAAAAATGGATACCCTGGATTTAAAATACAAATAAAAAATAAATTTAATGTAATGCATCACTTCTGTGTCCATTTAAAATATTTATCCTCTTCCACTTACTCTCATTGCTGTCTTCGATCCAGTGATCCATGTTTATAAGGATCAGTGCATAATCACCCAGAATAAGTTAAATACCCCCACCTATCCTCAAAAGCCTCTCTTTGCCAGACAGAGGTAAATATTCTCACTCATATAGTGGGTATTATGGATAACATCGATAACATCAACAGTGATGTTATTCGCATCCACTTGTATAGAAATAATCTATCCATAGCAGTGTGTGCACGACAATTATTAACTGTGTTTAGAACTTGGGTAAAATACATGACACATTAGAATTGCTTTCATTTATATATATTTGCTGTTAAAAATGTTAGGAGGCATCTCACATAGTTACAGTAACATTAAAGCGGAGTTTAATGACAAATATGGAATACAAATAGAAAACATCACAGCAGCTACATGCATAGCAACTCTAAAATTCCCTATTTGATTGTGAAATAATTATCCATATAATTTGATTAAATCTGGTAATTATGGTAAAGAACAATGAGAAAATAAACGCTGAGTATGAGACAATGGATCATTGTGTACAAAAGCTGCACATTTTCCCAAAGAACTTGAGACGACCAGTATTTCCTACTGGTGGTGCAGAGGATTCTGGGTAAGATATACACAATTGATATACTGTGCCTCCAGATTTTTGCTTCAAATATTGTATTTGAACACAGATTTTAAATCATTTTTAAGCATAGATGGAATTCAAAGGTACAGTAAGAGAAATCACATATGGACCAGGGACGTGCACTCATAAGAGGGCAGGTGAGGCAGTGCCTCCCCTGGCCAATCTATGTATTACACCCTTTTTTTACAAATTAAAAAAAAAAAAAAAAAAATCTTTTTTTTTTTTTTCAATATATATTTTTTTTAATAAACAGTGACCCCCCCCCTACCCCCCCACCCCTCCACCAAATTTATTTCATTTGTTATGTGCATTGTGCAAAAAAAAACGTTATAAGATACATGTATTAAATCATTACAATCATACATTCATATTGCGCAATAATAAACTGGAGGCTAGCTATCCTTATATTGCGCAATATGAAATGTATTCATTGTATTGGGAACTATGGGCCGCTGAGAGACTGCTGCTGCCATCAAGAGGATAATCAGTGCTAATGCAGCAGTGCTCTCAATGCGGCCCATGCTCCCACACCGGAGGCTCGCCTCGGGAGCAAGTTGGCCGTCTCAGCCAATCAGGTCTCAGTATTGCCCGCAAGTGTCAGAGTCTCTGGGCGGGCTGCCGGAATTGAGGCGCGCGTCGTCAGCGTCTGTCACGTGCCCGGCGTCATCTCAGCCTCAGACTAGTGAGACGGAGAGTCGGAGTGTCGGACATCTAGCAGCAGCAGTATTCTCTAACTACTAGTACTACGTAGTAAAAAATCTACAGTCTACTTAGACGATAGACGACGACGGCCGCGCACTTAGCAGTCACTCACTGATTATTTGATCATCTTTTAGGTAGGTTGAACGGTTCATTGCATTATTTTGAAAGTTTCTAATCCCGATTCCCAAACAAAAGTCAGACTCAGAAATAATGTGATTAATTATTATGTGAAATTGAATAAGATTGAAGTTGAACTAGAGTTTGTTTAAGACTGTCAGTGTCATGATTGTCATCCCTTATGAAAATAATCTATGTATTAATCTCATTAAAATCATCAAGAAGTTATTGGTTTCATGTCCTATACTACATTTAAATATGTGACCGTTTTTGTTGATAGATAAATTATTCACTCACTGACTCGTTGGTCTCAGCCCTGAGCCCTCTAGTCTGACTGGCCAACCTTTGTCAACTTCTCCAAATTAATTAAAAATACATTTTTTTTAATGAAAAAAATAATTTAAGTTGGGGTTTGATTTTATTGAGGACCAGGTCAGGGGCTCAGCCCCCCTTTTTGAACTTCCGTTGCAACTTGCAATATATTTTATTTATCAATTCAAACTTTGAATTGATAAAATATATTGCAAGTTGCAACTGAAGTTCAAAAAGGGGGGCTGAGCCCCTAAAAAATAATTTAAGTTGGGGTTTGATTTTATTGAGGACCAGGTCAGGGCCTGACCTGGTCCTCAATAAAATCAAACCCCAGCTTAAATTATTTTTTTCATTAAAAAAGTAAGTTGTAATACAGTCACTTAATAAAAGATAAGAAAGTCTAGTAGATGTTGAACTCTAATGCATGCACAATGCACATTGCATTGCATCCCCTATGTTACCCTTCATAATATAGTTTTATAGCGGCCATCTTGCTTGCTCAAATTATTCACCTTCTGTATTCAGTTGCCAGGTGAGTGTCATAATAATAGGAAATATGCCACAGCATTAATTCTATATTGAGCATTCTGGCAATTTTTAAAGGTGCCTTTATTATCCATCACCATACAAATATTTTTAAAAGATTCCTTATTTCACTGATAAGGGCCTGCCTCCATAGAAGGGCTTTAATGTCATTATTTCTGTCAAGTGATTGTCCTAATAATAAATGATCACCTGGGAATAATCAAGACCCTAATTTTGTTGAGTTGTATATAAATAATGTTTTATTTATTATATATATATTTGCTACAGCTACACTGAATTTAGGCAGAGAGAACACGAATACATTATGGCAATCAGATAAGCCATTCCTCTGAGAAATCAAAATTTTAGACAATAGCGGTGCACACGTACAAATAAATAAATCATAATTCTCCCTAGTAACACCTAGCAGCAGCCAGGAATAAGATAACAAATAAGTTAATGGCTCTACCGGACTGAATCATTCTGTGTATTTTTTAAAAGAAAAACACCAATAGAACAGCTGCCCAGAGGTTTCTCTGATCAATAAACCAAGTCTCTTCCAGCCAGTGAGCAGTGTCACAGGAATCAGTTGTACATACTCAAGCAATGTTTGTAATTATTCAGATAGCTTTTTTTAACAATTGTTCACGAGTTGTCTATATATAGATAAAGAAAAGAGGAATATAAGTACAGGTAGCCCTCAGTTTACGCCGGGGTTAGGTTCCAGAAGGAATGGTTGTAAATCAAAACCCAGTTATGTAAGTCAATGGGAAGTGAGGGAGATAGGTTCCAGGCCCCTCTCAAAATTGTCATAAGTAACACCTAATACATTATTTTTAAAGCTTTGAAATGAAGACTTTAAATGCTAAACAGCATTATAAACCTAATAAAATAATCACACAACACAGACTTCACTTGCATTTTCCTGCAAACAGTTCTTTCTATGCATTCCAATCTGGAGTGAGTTATAGACAGGAAGATCTTGTTCCTTTGAAATCTGCTCGATAGCTCAGGTCTAGTTAAACTGATTAATTTCAGCTTGCTTGGCTTTGCTGCAACACAAACGGACAGCCCCACCTAATGGCTATTTTAATAAATGCACTGCTTCTCAATGCTTTTCAATAGCAGTCACATGACTGGAAAAAAAAGGTTGTTATTCTGAAATGGTGTAAATTGAACCGTTGTAAAACGAGGGCCACCTGTAAAGCTTTCTTTAAACGTAATGATGATTAATTCCACTTGGCAGTTTTGTTTTGATATATATATAATATTTTTTGCACACAAAATGTGAGACAATATGTAAACGATATAATAGGACAAGAAGTACCTGTAATTGAAGGTGCCCCTAGGCAGCTCTCAGCTTTGTGACAAACTTTACTAAAGTTTTTCGGTTAAGTAATGCCAGCAATGACAAGCATATCATGTGACAATTTCTATAGGGTCACTGTGTCAGTTTGGGGGTGAAAAGGTTAATCAAGGGGAGAGGAATATTTCATAATTTCAGAATAATAAATCACATTTTATTTGTATTGCACAGCAGATTTCAGACAGTCAAATGGTTAAACATGCAGCTTTATTCTGCGTTCCTGTATAACTATTGTACTTTCCAAGGCTTAGCAAGCTGTGTGATGTATGTGTGATGTAATGCACAATCACACCTGACAATGCAAATGAGTATAATTATATGCTGTGTTGTGTTCTGTTGAATTATACTTGACAACGTTTGAAGGTCTGATTATTCTGATATATTGGGGAACAAAATCCACATTAGGGCTTTATTGATAATTTGACATTCTGTGTAAGTTAAAGTTACTACTATTGATATAATTCTCAAAACCTTTTACTCTTACTATTTTTGTAGTAACTGTTTTTGTCAGTGCTTAGTGCTATAATGTGTGTTTTTCACACCAATTTATAGCACTGACAAAAACAGTTACTAAAAAAATAGTAATAGTAAAACGTTCTGAATCTGAACGTGGGACCAGGTGGCTTCCTTGCTTGCTATTATGGACTGTGTCACTGGACTATCACCTTCACTTGGTTGATTTTTTTGAGTGGCCTCAGGGAATAGGGAAAGTGGACTCAGGACGGAGTCAAAACAGTAACTAAAATTATTAAGAGAGAGACTGAGTAACGTTCAATCACCCACGTGGGGTGGGACCGGGTGGCTTTATGGCTACAGGCCAGGGAGGCTTACTAGTCAGCTCAGGCTTGGCTTGTTGCGAGGTTGGCTGCGTATTAGTAAACTAAAATGAAAATATTAAGGCTGCTTGAAATTTTAAAAACATAAACACTTGACTGTTCACTTGATTTTTTGTGTGTGGCCTCAGGACAGGAGTGAGACAGTGAGTGAATGGTTGTTATTATTATTAAATCTATATTCACAATGCCCAACCCATGATTCTTCTATGAGATATCAGACATGGATCTACATTTTTGTGTGTGACTGTTGCAATGTAATTTGAAGCATGTGTGAGAAATATCAGGGAATATAAATAGGATTAGGCATTAGGCACCAATTGACAGTGTCAATTCAATTAAAAATTATTTTTGCATGAAAGTAATTCAATAAAAGAAAAAAACATACTTTGGTGCCTACTGCCTAATCCTATTTATATTCCCTGATATTTCTCACACATGCTTCAAATTACATTGCAACAGTCACACACAAAAAAGTAGATCCATGTCTGATATCTCATAGAAGAATCATGGGTTGGGCATTGTGAATAATATAGATTTAATACTATAACTAGAAATATATACTCTGTCTCTGGATGAGCATTTTTGTGTTAGCATCATGAAACAGGTAATTGGTTTAGGATTTAGAATTGCCACTGTGGTTAAGGTTAATAGAGCCCAGGGACAGCAATAATATACCAAATTTGTTGACCAAAAATTTACAATCCTGTGATACTGGACAGTGACACAAGTCAGGGCACACTTTTGCAATGCACATGTGTCAAACCTTAACAAACAATAAAAACGTCCACATCAAAGGTAGAGCAGAACAGAATAGCCCTCTGTCATTGTTTTTGTTACACTGATTTTGATTTAAAGGGACAGTCTACCATAGAATTGTTATTGTTTCAAAAGATAGATAATCCCTTTATTACCCATTCCCCAGTTTTGCATAACCAATACAGTTATATTAATATACTTTTTACCTCCCCCTGATCACATGACTGTGACTGTTTATTATCTATTGTCTTAAAATTTAGCATTGTTTTGTTGCTAAATCTTAAATAACCCCCTGTGCCTGAACACAGTTTTATCTATATGCCTACGTTTACTTTGTCTTTTGTTTGAAAACAGATTTAAAAAGCATGTGATAAAAGGCAGCCCTCAAAGGCTTAGAAATTAGCATATGCAGCCTACCTATGTTTAGTTTAAACTAAGAATACCAATAAAAAAAAGCAAAATTAGATGATAAAAGTAAATGGAAATTTGATTAAAATTAAAGTCCTATCTGAATAATGAAAGTTTAGTTTTATACTAGACTGTCCCTTTAACATATTACACTGAATAAAAATAAGTACTTAAATATTATATATAGTACATTACTTTGTAATGTGTTATTGACTGTGGATTGTCAAGTATTAGTCTTTGGTCAGATGTAAAGAGAATTTTGTGACTATTTTCTCCTCACTATTTTTCATTCAAATGTATTAATCTAGATGGAGAATACAAAATCTCAGTAAAGTTATCAGGGTTGTAATCCACCATTAAGTACATTTTGACCATTCTACCTACATATTTCATACCACTGATATTTATTTTATATAAGGTCTTAAAGGGACGCTGTACCCATTAGTTTCTTTCTTGATTCAGATAGAGCATGCAATTTTAGACAACTTTCTAATTGTCTCCTATTATCACTTTTTCTTCATTCTCTTGCTATCTTTATTTGAAAAGCAAGAATGTAAGTTTAGTAGCCGGCACATTTTTGGTTCAATACCTGGGTTGTACTTGCTGATTTGTGGCTAAATGCACCCACCAATAAGCAAGCGCTATCCAGGGTGCTGAACCAAACAATGGCTGTCTCCTTAGATTAGATGCCTTATTTTTCAAAAAAATATAGCAAGAGAGAAGAAAATTTGATAATTTTTTATTAGTATTGTACATTACATTGCCAGGTTGCCTATATTCTGCTGCTTGAGAATATCAAAGAATAAAAAATTACTCATGTCATCTGCTATCGTATGTCACAGTCTACAGATGTTTATCCATTTTAGTGTTTTTTTAATGTAGTTTATTCAAATTCCTTTTGACCTTGCCCTCGTTTTGATGTTCCAGTTGTTGCGCATGCGTAGATAGTTATTCAGAATCTGACTGCAGTTTAAAAGATATCAGCTCCCATATCGCAATAAGGACAGGGCTACACTACACAGAGCATATCTAGATGTTCATTATGCAAGAAAGCAAGTAAGTGGTTTGTTGTTTTTTACACAATATGTATATTTTTAGATTTACTTTGATTAACTCTAGTTCTCTCCTTCTGATTTCTCTCATTTTTTTCTCTGTTTCCAGGTGTTCAGTATTCTAATTTTTGGAAAATGGAAAACACTATATCCAACCTTAGAAATTTCTCAAGATTGGACTTTCCCGCAAAAAAAGAAGTAATAAATAAAGGAAGACCAATGCCTGAGCTGAAGGACTTACTTCAAAAAGACAAAACGATGACACGTACATTCCAAATTGAATGGTATCAAAGGAAAGAATGGCTGTGTGGCTGTGCTACAAAGAATCGCCTATACTGCTTTCCGTGTATTTTATTCTCCACTACAGATAATGTTTGGACAAATGCTGGATTTGGAGATTTAAAAAATCTATCAAGGGGCACTAACAAACATGAGAAATCGACCAGTCACATTCAAAACCAATTTGCTTGGAAAACCTTTGGATTAGCGAGAAGGATAGATACTGCTTTAAATGAACAGCGGAGATTAGATATCATCAACCACAATGCAAAAGTGACTGAAAACCGTGAGATTTTAAAAAACCTTATTCAAGCAACCTTCTATCTAGGCAAACAGGAAATAGCATTCCGTGGTAACGAGGAGGGTGCAAAGTCCTCTAATCGTGGCAACTATGTGGAGCTATTGCATATGTTTGCATGGAAAGATGCAACTTTTGCAAGACATTTGCAAACATCCACTGTGTTTTCTGGATGTTCAAATAGAATCCAGAATGACTTAATCGAAGCAGTAGCTGATATAGTGAGAGATGATATAAGAAAGGAGATTAATGCAGCCCCCTTTGTTGCTGTGGAAGTAGACGAGACAACCGATGTTACAAACATAACACAAATCTCTGTAATTTTGCGTTATGTGGCTAAAAGTGAGCTGAACAGTGAGATAATTGTGAAGGAGGCGTTCTTAGGATTTGATGAAGTGGTTGACAGACGAGCACCAGCTATTGCAGACTATGTATTGGGAGTGTTGGAGAAATATAATTGTCTTGAAAAGCTGGTAGCTCAGACTTACGACGGAGCCTCTGTGATGGCATCAGCTATTAATGGGGTGCAAGCAAAGATTAAAGAAAAAGTACCTGAAGCAACTTTTATTCATTGTTATGCACACAAGTTAAATCTGGTGCTCTCTAATTCTGCAAAATCTATAGAAGAGTGTAAAGTATTTTTTTCTACACTTGAGGGAATGGCTACGTTTTTCAGTAAATCGACAAAGCGCACCCACCTACTGGACGATATGGTGAAGAGACGTTTACCGAGAGCAGCACCCACCAGATGGAGTTCAAATTCCAGACTAGTGCAGACGGTCAACATGTATCAAAGTGATATACGTGCTATGTTCCTGTTTCTCAGAGAAAATCCAGATGGTTGGGATCATGAGACCTTGATGATGTCTGAAGGATATTACTTCTTTCTGAATAAAGCATCAACCTGCTTCTTGCTTATGACATATGAGGCCATTTTCATACAAACTGACGCACTCTTTCGATTGCTGCAGAGTAAAGTGATGGATGTTGGATTCTGCTGTCGGAGAATTGCTGATACCATGAAATTTCTTGAAAATCACAGACAAGAGTTTGACAATTTGTATGGTACATTTGAGGCGGATTGCATCAGAATGGGGCTGACAGACAATGTAAGGAGTAAACAGCCAATAAAAGATGTGAGGAGAAGGTTGTTTTACAACATTATGGACAATGTAAACGTTCAAATGAAAGCTCGGTTTGACCATTTTGCTGAGCTAGAATTCCTTTGTTTGGTCGATTGCACTAAATTGCTTGAGATGTCCAAACATATTGATGACCAAAAACTGCAGAGCCTAGCAAGATATGGCAAATACTTTGACTTAGTTCGATTAAAATCTGATCTAATTGGATGTTATAGTTCAGAAATGGTGAGAAATGATTGCAAATCACCTACAGATCTACTAAACTTTTTGGCCAACAACGATCTCATGAAGACTGTTCCAGAGGCAGTGAAATTACTGAAGCTGGTTCTCACAATACCAGCTACAACGGCCTCTGTTGAGAGGTCCTTCTCTGCTTTAAAGCGCATAAAAACTCATAGCAGGAATCGGACCAGTCAAGGACGACTTTCCTCTTTGGCTGTTTTAGCTATTGAGAGAGAAAGACTGGTAGAGTTGCATGAAAAGAACTGTGAAGATTTTCTTAATAAAGTGATTGAAAACTTTGTTAAAAAAGATAGAAGGATTGACCTTGTCTACAAATGAGGGAAATGAACAAGACCAGTCACAGTAAAAAAGTTTTGATTGTTAATATGTTAATATTTGTTAGATGTTTTATAATATAAGTTATTAAAGACCTATTTTAAACATAACAAAATGTTTTTTTCTTTTCTTTAAAGTTAATTTGCAATACCATATTCTGGTATTGCAATATATGATCAAACTTTAAAAAAATGCTTTATTCTCAAGGTCAACAGATTGCAGTTGAACTGGTGCTTTAGTGCAACGTTTCTTAACCGTGGCCCTCAAGTAGCCTCAACAGACCAGGTTTTCATTATAGATGAACCAGTGCACAATTGAAGTGCTCAGCTTAGCAGCAGTAATACCATGGATGGATTGTTTTCTAACCTGCTATCAACCATCAGCTGATTATTTCACCAATGCAGCACTGGTTCGGCTATAATGAAAGCCTGGTCTTTTGGGGTACTTGAGGACTTCAGTTGAGAAACAATGCTTTAGTTTAAATGCCTAATTTTACATTTTAATTTCAAAGGGACTTGCAGAAAAAATTCATTATCATCATAGAAAGTGGAGAAATTGCTGTCTCTGAGAAGGTAAGACCATGCACTCTTATTTTTTCATTTGTATAAATAGTGACCTTGTTGTCCTTCACTACGGTCTTTACTTTGTAAAATGTCCACCACAGCCTTTGTCTGTGCCTATACCTGTTCACCAGCTGCCACTGGTTCACAACATTTTTATATTTACTGAATAATGAAGGAATCTATAAGCATAATTTGCAGCATTAAAGTAAAAATATTTTAATGGGCCTGGATTTGTAGATCTCATAATCAGAGCAAGCATTTTGTTATCTGGCAAGAGTTTCTGTTACAATCCTTTTAGACTAAAAACAGATGTTTACTAAGTTGACCAGTTTTCAAAGACACCATTGAAAGGGAGATGAAACCCATATGTTTTCTTTCATGATTTAGAAAGAGCATGCAATTTTAAATAACTTTCAAATTTACATCTAATATCTGATTTTTTTTCATTCTTTTGATATCCTTTGATGAAAAGCATATCTAAATATGCTTAGAAGCTACTGAGCTTATTTAGATATGAATTTCAACAAAGGATATCTGTTTTTCTTCATTATTTTGATATCCTTTGTTGAAAAGCATATCTAAATATGCTCAGTAGCTAGTGAGCATATTTAGATATGATTTTCAACAAAGGATATCTGGTTTTCTTCATTCTTTTGATATCCTTTGTTGAAAAGCATATCTAAATATGCTCAATAGCTAGTGAGTATATTTAGATATGATTTTCAACAAAGGATATCTGTTTTTCTTCATTCTTTTGATATCCTTTGTTGAAAAGCATATCTAAATATGCTCAGTAGCTAGTGAGCATATTTAGATATGATTTTCAACAAAGGATATCTGGTTTTCTTCATTCTTTTGATATCCTTTGTTGTAATTCATATCTAAATATGCTCAATAGCTTCTAAGCATATTTAGATATGCTTTTCAACAAAGGATATCAAAAGAATGAAGAAAACCAGATATCCTTTGTTGAAAATCATATCTAAATATGCTCAGTAGATACTGAATGGGGGCTGCATATAGATATTGGCTCGCCCATGTGCAATTGCTATTTCTTCAACAAAGGATATCTAAAGAATGAAGGCGTATCCGATTCCTAGACACTGCCTCACCAGCCTCTGAAGTCACCGCACATCACTGATATGGACAGGTGTTTTTCTATTATTAGATTTCAACAGAATTGCTGTATGTTAAAGCTGGTATAGCATTCAAATCCCTTCTGTGGTAATTATAATGTACTGGAACTCAGACCTTTGTTAATCAATTAAAACTTTTTTGTAAGTGTATATTCTTGGCCTTGTCCCCTATTCCAATCAATCAGAATTCCTGTGTGAAGTGCTGTGCATGACCTTTCACCCTGTAAGAAGCCATGAAATAAAAACCTTGGGCCCGATCTGATATGCAGCGTTGCCCGCAAAAGCCGGCGACGCCAAATTTTGCGTGGGTTTGGTATCACATATACGGCGTAGCATACAACTTACACGCGCATATTTCTGCCTTCGCCCGCATTATTTTTACCCATAGACTGACATACAAAACACGCGCAGTTTGGTATCCAATATACTGTGCAAGTACTTACGCGAGCAGATTTCAGAAAATCTACTCCATTCTCATCTCGCCACAAATTGCAGGTGCAGGAGCCCTTGCACTGACTAAAAAACCAACGTAACTCCCTGGAAGCCTTAACAAACACATACATTTAAGCAGCATCTCAAGGTTAAAGTTATACTATGATATTGCTTTTTTAAGGTTTATTTGTGTATTTGAAATAGTTTGAAGCCACAACATAATCAAATGGATTGAGCTTGTAGGTACTTTATCACATTGTGGACATATACTTGCTTATTTACTTTCAATTGTATTACCTTCATCTCTTTAGATCCCACTGGAGTGTAATTTATTCTAATGCCAACACAGCTTGGCACTGATGCCAAAATATATAAAGGGACAGTCAAGTCCAAAGAAAAACTTCTTCTTTTAAATAGGGCATGTTATTTCATATGATCATTTCTACCACCTTCTTGAAGGCTGCCTCTTTGCAATTGTGTCAAACCAATCACACACACCACAACCTCTCTCACCTGCAGACTTAAAACGCCTGATAATGCCCACCCTATCAGTAACATCACTACTATATATACCAATGGGTCAATTTATATTGGATGTGAGATACATTGATTTACATCTTACAAGTGAATATTACTATATATATATGTACCCTTCAGAAACAACTATTGTGGATGGGAGTTATAGTACAAGAATATGTCAGAAACAGGATAATATTACCTTTTTTGGGCCATTTCCACACAGGCCTTATTATATGTTTTAACAATATTAGTGTACTAAAACACCCCTCACATGGATGTGGAAGACATTTATATGGTAAATAACAGAGGACAAGATTTATGGTGAACTATAAGAATATTTTTTTTTTTCGGCTTCTTGGATGAGGGGGCAGAGGTGACTGGAGTGGATTTCCTGGTTCTCCTGGTTTGGGAAGCTTCAGATGTTTCTGCTGGAGTGCTGGCCACAGATGAAAGGCTGGAGGCAGTGTCCTGCTGGTGTGTGAAGTGCTCAACCAACACACCCAAGAGTTGGTTTCGTTCCCGCCATCTATTGTCCATCTGCATCTGCATATCAGACTGAATTCTCATCATCTGAGACTGATTTTGTACAATTCCATTTAATGAGGCTGCAATGTCCCTCTGCAGCTCGATGCTATGCTTAAGTAACCTCTCTTGGCTCCTATGAAACCTCTGTTGGCCACTTTGAATGCTCTCGCAGCTTGTTATGAGCCTCCTCTGGAGTGAAATGTATTCCTCGCCCAGGGGAGAATCCAGTGGATCTACAGGCTCTTGAGCAGCAGTGATTCTAGGTGCAGGTTCTGCTCTATCTGCTGGTGCATCATGGACAACTTCAGCTGCTGGTGCTTCATGGACAACTCCAGCTGCATCTGCTTCATGGACAACTTCAGCTGCATCTGCTTCATGGATAACTTCATCTGCTGGTGCTTCAGGGACAACTTCAGCTGCTGGTGCTTCAGGGACAACCTCAGCTATATGCTCATCTGAGGATGGTGGAGCTCTCCCAAAGGAAGCGGATGGTGGAGCTCTCAGGCTGGATTGGCAGTCCCATTGATGACTAGTGACTAGTGTGTGACCACTCAGCCCTGTCCAGTGTGCATTATCTTGCGACATCCCCTGTGTGGAAAAGCCATGACTGCCTTGATATTGTGTTTGGGGGGGGGGGGGGGGGGTAAAGACATGGACCCTTCGTGGGCTGACTTTGGCTCACCCTCAAAGCCAAAAGGATATTCCTCAGGCCAGGTATCTTGCCAGGGGGGTAATACCTTGTAAACAGGTGCAAAGGTGAAGTCTTTCTCCAAAGAAGTACAGGAAACAGATTCTGACTTGACAAAACAGATCAATGTGAGACACTAAATGCAGACTAAAAGCCATCCTTATATAGGGAGGTTTTTGCACAGGGTTGGTTCTGATTAAATTCCAGAATTGAGAACACCTGTGTGTTGCACAGGTGTAATAACAAGTAAGGCAAATAGTTATTTATCAGATCTTTTAAGTTCCTTGCTATTCCTAGAACTGGCTGTGGGCTCAACACACAAGCAAACAGGAATAGTAACCACAGAGCCACAGGTTCAAATCCCCACACAGCCCTTCTTAGCAGAATGCCTCCCAGACCTTTTCTTTTTCTTTTTTAATCTGGAGGCTTGGTTCCTGACACAGTACTTGTGCTGATATTTGTTCCAGAGGCAGTTTGGAACTTTGTAGTGAGTGATGTAACATATGGCAATTTTTATGAACTATGCGCTTCAGCCTGTGAGTTTGCATTGTCTACCACTTTGTGGTTGGGCTGTTGTTGCTCCTAGATGTTCCACTTAACAATATTAAGACTTACAGCTGACTGGGACAGATCTAGTAGAGTGGAATAAACATCCCTCCTTTAGAAAAAAATAAGCCAACTTTGAGGACAGTCTATTTTGTCTCAAGACTGATATGGTCATATTTTTAATTTGCAAAAATGGATACCCTAGATTTAAAATAAAAATAAAAAATAAATTTAATGTAATGCATCTTCTGTGTCCATTTAAAATATTTATCCTCTTCCACTTACTCTCATTGCTGTCTTCGATCCAGTGATCCATGTTTATAAGGATCAGTGCATAATCACCCAGAATAAGTTAAATACCCCCCACCTATCCTCAAAAGTCTCTCTTTGCCAGACAGAGGTAAATATTTTCACTCATATAGTGGGTATTATGGATAACATCGATAACATCAACAGTGATGTTATTCGCATCCACTTGTATAGAAATAATCTATCCATAGCAGTGTGTGCACGACAATTATAAACTGTGTTTAGAACTTGGGTAAAATACATGACACATTAGAATTGCTTTCATTTATATATATTTGCTGTTAAAAATGTTAGGAGGCATCTCACATAGTTACAGTAACATTAAAGCGGAGTTTAATGACAATATGGAATACAAATAGAAAACATCACAGCAGCTACATGCATAGCAACTCTAAAATTCCCTATTTGATTGTGAAATAATTATCCATATAATTTGATTAAATCTGGTAATTATGGTAAATAACAATGAGAAAATAAACGCTGAGTATGAGACAATGGATCATTGTGTACAAAAGCTGCACATTTTCCCAAAGAACTTGAACGACCAGTATTTCCTACTGGTGGTGCAGAGGATTCTGGGTAAGGATATACACAATTGATATACTGTGCCTCCCATTTTTGCTTCAAATATTGTATTTGAACACAGATTTTAAATCATTTTTAAGCATAGCTGGAATTCAAAGGTACAGTAAGAGAAATCACATATGGACAGGTGTTTTTCTATTATTAGATTTCAACAGAATTGCTGTATGTTAAAGCTGGTATAGCATTCAAATCCCTTCTGTGGTAATTATAATGTACTGGAACTCAGACCTTTGTTAATCAATTAAAACTTTTTTGTAAGTGTATATTCTTGGCCTTGTCCCCTATTCCAATCAATCAGAATTCCTGTGTGAAGTGCTGTGCATGACCTTTCACCCTGTAAGAAGCCATGAAATAAAAACCTTGGGCCCGATCTGATATGCAGCGTTGCCCAAAAGCCGGCGACGCCAAATTTTGCGTGGGTTTGGTATCACATATACGGCGTAGCATACAACTTACACGCGTATATTTCTGCCTTCGCCCATTATTTTTACCCATAGACTGACATACAAAACACGCGCAGTTTGGTATCCAATATACAATGCAAGTACTTACGCAAGCAGATTTCAGAAAATCTACTCCATTCTCATCTCGCCACAATTGCAGGCAGCAACCCTTGCACTGACTAAAAAAACGTAACTCCCTGGAAGCCTTAACAAACACATACATTTAAGCAGCATCTCAAGGTTAAAGGGACAGTATACTATGATATTGCTTTTTTAAGGTTTATTTGTGTATTTGAAATAGTTTGAAGCCACAACATAATCAAATGGATTGAGCTTGTAGGTACTTTATCACATTGTGGACATATACTTGCTTATTTACTTTCAATTGGATTACCTTCATCTCTTTAGAACCCACTGGAGTGTAATTTATTCTAATGCCAACACAGCTTGGCACTGATGCCAAAATATATAAAGGGACAGTCAAGTCCAAAGAAAACCTTCTTCTTTTAAATAGGGCATGTTATTTCAACTACTTTCAGATTTAATTAGAACACTTGCTTTGTTCTCTTGGTATTCTTAGTTGAAAGCAAAACCTAGGATGGCTCATATGATCATTTCTAACACCTTCTTGAAGGCTGCCTCTTTGCAATTGTGTCAAACCAATCACACACACCACAACCTCTCACCTGCAGACTTAAAACACCTGATAATGCCCACCCTATCAGTAACATCACTACTATATATACCAATGGGTCAATTTATATTGGATGTGAGATACATTGATTTACATCTTACAAGTGAATATTACTATATATACCCTTCAGAAACAACTATTGTGGATGGGAGTTATAGTACAAGAATATGTCAGAAACAGGATAATATTACCTTTTTTGGGCCATTTCCACACAGGCCTTATTATATGTTTTAACAATATTAGTGTACTAAAACACCCCTCACATGGATGTGGATGACAATTATATGGTAAATAACAGAGGACAAGATTTATGGTGAACTATAAGAATATTTTTTTTTTTCGGCTTCTTGGATGAGGGGGCAGAGGTGACTGGAGGGATTTCCTGGTTCTCCTGGTTTGGGAAGCTTCAGATGATTTGCTGGAGTGCTGGCCACAGATGAAAGGCTGGAGGCAGTGTCCTGCTGGTGTGTGAAGTGCTCAACAACACACCCAAGAGTTGGTTTTGTTCCCGCCATCTATTGTCCATCTGCATCTGCATATCAGACTGATTCTCATAATCTGAGACTGATTTTGTACAATTCCATTTAATGAGGCTGCAATGTCCCTCTGCAGCTCGATGCTATGCTTAGTAACCTCTCTTGGCTCCTATGAAACCTCTGTTGGCCACTTTGAATGCTCTCGCAGCTTGTTATGAGCCTCCTCTGGAGTGAAATGTATTCCTCGCCCAGGGAGAATACAGTGGATCTCTTGAGCAGCAGTGATTCTAGGTGCAGGTTCTGCTCTATCTGCTGGTGCATCATGGACAACTTCAGCTGCTGGTGCTTCATGGACAACTCAGCTGCATCTGCTTCATGGACAACTTCAGCTGCATCTGCTTCATGGATAACTTCAGCTGCTGGTGCTTCAGGGACAACCTCAGCTATATGCTCATCTGAGGATGGTGGAGCTCTCCCAAGGAAGCGGATGGTGGAGCTCTCAGGCTGGATTGGCAGTCCCATTGATGACTAGTGACTAGTGTGTGACCACTCAGCCTGTCCAGTTTGCATATCTTGCGACATCCCCTGTGTGGAAAAGCCATGACTGGCCTGATATTGTGTTGGGGGGGGGGTAAAGACATGGACCCTTTGTGGCTGACTTGGCTCCCCCTCAAAGCCAAAAGGATATTCCTCAGGCCAGGTATCTTGCCAGGGGTCGAATGCCAATGGTGGTGGCATCATTCTGGGTCCTCAACGGAGGCAATCCAACCCTGCTGATGCCTGGGAGCATACTGTCCATGTTGCTGCTGAAGACTGGTGGTGGAGGTGGCTGCATGGCTGTGACTGGTGGTGGAGGTGGCTGCATGCCTGTGACTGGTGGTGGTGCTGTGGTGACTGGTGGAGGTGGCGGCATGCCTGTTTGCAGCCTGGTGACAGGAGGTTCTGAGGAGGAGTCAAATGATGATAGGGATTAGTACAGTCATATATATGTCCATGTGGGCATACAATATACATTGATACATGCTAGGGAATACTCATTCTCATGTCAAACTGTATAACATGCATGTGCACAATGTGATTTGTGATATGAGGGATTTTAATTGCACAGTATACAGGTATGTTTACATGTCAGTGATGGAGAAAATGTGTTCTTTAAGTGACACTATGGTCACACAATTTACTTTAGCCTGATGTAGGCACAGAACCTGCTTTCTGAGCTAAAAGTATTGTGATGGCTATAGTGTCCATTTACTGAAAACTCACATGTGGCTTGTGGCCTGTGTTACTCTGAGACATGTTAGTATTGCACTATTCCACCTCATATCATGAATTGCATTGTTTAAGTAGCATTAATGTCAAATATAATTGTAGATGTTTTTGTTAGTAGGCCAAATACCATGCTCCTCATTGTGTACATGAATGTGTGACATTAAAGGATGTTATATCTCAAATACATATCATACTGGTGTGTGGGATGTTACTCACAGCATGAGGTGCTGTGGTTGCAACCCCTGAGTCACGAGCCCCTGGAAGTCCACGGACTGCTGTGATACTCAGGGACCTGTGTATCATCTCCTGCCAGACGTTGTATTCTGCTTCCAAGGGTGGACCACCGCCTGTTCCCCTCTGGTGCATGGCTTCCTGGCCCATCTTCTCTTTCACCCGCCTCTTGCAATCATTCCACCTTTTTTTAAGTCCCTTGACAGTCCTCCTCTGTGGGGCACACTGTTTACAGCATCCTCTACCATGCTGCCTTACGCCTTCAGGCAACGCCTTTGCCCTTCTCCTGGCCAAAGGGCACTGTGGTTGTCCATGATGGCCTGGACTAGCGCAACATTCTCATCAAATGAGAAGTTTGGGCATCTCATGCGCTCCTCCTCTGTGGCCACCTGGCTTCCTCCCTGGGATGTCCTGGTGTGGGTTCCTCCCTAACCTCTCCCTCCTCCCCCCTTCTGTCCCCATGTGCACCCTCTGTCCCTCTTCTAAGTTGGCCTGGTCTCTGGGCATCTGAGGTGTTAGAAAAAAAAAGTGTTGTGTATTTTGTATATATATGTATGCAATATGTGTGCAATATGTAAAAATAAGTGTAAGTAAATGTACAAGCTTACCCAAACAAAAATCCGACTTAACTAACTATTATGCTGCGCCTCTCTCACTACTCTTACTAATCCTAAACTCACTGTAGTGTGCTGTAGCTCAACGAACCATCCAAACACACTGAAGAAAATGGCGGCTGCGCATGGGTTTATATATGACTTTTGAATAGCGTATTACGTTGCGCAGTTTTAGATGCAGTATCGGGTAATTTTTACGAGTCTTAGCCAAATTTGCATAAAACTACACTTTATTGAGACTTTACGTGAACAAAACACTGGCGTAAGTACTTGCGACGACTAAAATGTGTATTTGCGCACTTTTCGGAAACAACGCCAGTTTGTCATACTTACGCCACTTTAGCATCTGACGGCGCCGTATATTGGATAGCCCGATGTGCAAGGTGAAATTACGGGCGGCGCGGGTTCCCTCGCTTGCGCCGAAAACTACGCCGTATATCAGATAGCGCCCCTTGTTTCTGCAGTTTTTTTGTGAGATTTGTTGATCGACTTGAAAACCAGCATGTTGTGAGCGGTATATTTTTACTGTTCTTATGCATTTTTTCCATTGTTCAAGGAACATAAAAGAACAAAAAGAAAGGCACTAACACTTGAGGAGTACTAGGTTTTAACACAGTGAATGGTTTAAAACTCCTACACTTGAAATCAACACATATACTTAAGGAACATTAAACACTTTGAGATTGTGATATAAATGATAAATCATATATATAAAACAAACTCTGCAATATACTTTTATTATTTATTTTGTTCCCCTTCTCCTGTAATTCCATTCTGAAATTGTGAGCTTTCATTTGCCTATTATAAATGGAAGTGCAGAACACTGTTATCCTCCAACAAACCATTGGCTGCCCACTCTAGTGAGCCTATTTATAACTGTCCCTAATTGGCCATGGCAGAGAAGGTAACCTAAGTTACAACATGACAGCTCCCATTGTTTTATAGGCATCTAAAACTTACACTTATTTTGTCAATATTTAAACATGCTAATGGAACATTAACAAATACATCTATATGTTATTCTCAGACTAATCTTTTCTTTGAATGCTTAATTCTATCTAGCATTTATTTAGCGTTTAATGTTCCTTTAAAGTTAACTCTAAAAGGCCAATGCACAGAACACAGCTACTGATTCCAACAAGACACCACATGTGCATAACAAATCAATCACCATTTATGTTCAGCTATGGAACACTAGTACATTGCTGCTCCAAACTAAAGCCTTTGTATATATATTTTCATATGAGTGGTGGTGGTTAAAGGGACACTCAATCAAAATTAAACTTTCATTACTCAGATAGAGCATGCCATTTTAAACAACTTTCCAATTTACTTCCATTAACTAAATGTGCTCAGTCTTTTTATATTTAAACTTTTTCAGTCACCAGCTCCTACTGAGCATGTGCAAGAATAAATGTGTATGCATTTGTGAATGGCTGATGGCTGTCACATGGTACGTGTATGCATGTGTGATTGGCTGATGGCTGTCACATGGTACAGTGGGAGTGGAAAAAGAAATAACTTTTAAAATTGTCTGAAAAAATCTACTGTATTGACTGGTCCTTTAATACTTTTTTTTTATTATTATTATTATTTTTTGTGCATAAGGTGTAGTGACCTTTCCGTACCACTAGATGGGGCTATGCATTTGTGACTGGAATCATCAATATTTTGGCATGTGATGAGTTATGAGAGAATCTTTTGGCACCCTCTAGATTTTATAAGGACAAAATATTCCTTGTTAGACTACTCATAATTAAAGGGACATACAACTCAACATGTTTATTTCATGATTTAGGTAGAGCCTTCAATTTAAACAAATTTCCAGTTTATAAAGTTTGCTTTATTCACTTAGTATCATTATTGATGGAGCAGCAATGTGCTACTGGTGTGGCCTACTGAACACATGGGGTGAGCCATTGATTTTAGTATATATATATATTATATATATATATATATATATATTAATATACAGTGGGGGCAAAAAAGGATTTAGTCAGCCACCAATTGTGGCAAGTTCTCCCACTTAAGAAGATGAGAGAGGCCTGTAATTTTCATCATAGGTATACCTCAACTATGAGAGACAAAATGTGGAAACAAATCCAGACAATCATATTGTCTGATTTGGAAAGAATTTATTTGCAAATTATGGTGGAAAATAAGTATTTAGTCACCTACAAACAAGCAAGATTTCTGGCTCTCACAGACCTGTATCTTCTTCTTTAAGAGGCTCCTCTGTCCTCCACTCATCCACTCATTACCTGTATTAATGGCACCTGTTTGAACTTGTTATCAGTATAAAAGACACCTGTCCACAACCTCAAACAGTCACACTCCAAACTCCACTATGGTGAAGACCAAAGAGCTGTCGAAGGACACCAGAAACAAAATTGTAGACCTTCACCAGGCTGGGAAGACGGAATCTGCAATAGGCAAGCAGCTTGGTGTGAAGAAATCAACTGTGGGAGCAATAATTAGAAAATGGAAGACATACAAGACCACTGATAATCTCCCTCGATCTGGGGCTCCACGCAAGATCTCACCCCGTGGGGTCAAAATGATCACAAGAACGGTAAGGAAACATCCCAGAACCACACCTGGGGACCTAGTGAATGACCTGCAGAGAGCTGGGACCCAAAATAACAAAGGCTACCATCAGTAACACACTATGCTGCCAGGTACTCAGATCCTGCAGTGCCAGACGGTGTCCTCCTGCTTAAGCCAGTACATTTCCGGGCCCATCTGAAATATGCTAGAGAGCATTTGGTTGATACCAAAGTGGATTGGGAGAATGTCATATGGTCAGCTGAAACAAAAGTAGAACTGTTTGGTAGAAACACAACTTGTCGTGTTTTGGAGGAGAAAGAACACCATACCTACTGTGAAGCATGGGGATGGCAACATCATGCTTTGGGGCTGTTTCTCTGCAAAGGGAACAGGACAACTGATCTGTGTACATGAAAGAATGAATGGGGCCATTGTATCGTGAGATTTTGAGTGCAAACCTCCTTCCATCAGCAAGGGCATTGAAGATGAAACATGGCTGGGTCTTTCAGCATGCCAATGATCCCAAACACACTGCCCGGGCAACAAAGGAGTGGATTCGTAAGAAGCATTTCAAGGTCCTGGAGTGGCCTAGCCAGTCTCCGGATCTCAACCCCATAGAAAACCTTTGGAGGGAGTTGAAAGGTCCGTGTTTGCCCAGCGACATGCCCCAAAACATCACTGCTCTAGAGGAAGATGTGCATGGCAGGAATGGGCCAACATACCACAACAGTGTGTGACAACCTTGTGGAAGACTTACGAAAAAATGTTTGAGCTCTGTCATTGCCAACTAAGGATATATAACAAAGTATTGAGATGAACTTTTGATATAGACCAAATACTTATTTTTCCACCATAATTGCAAATAAATTCTTTCCAAATCAGTCAATGTAATTGTCTGGCTTTGTTTCCACATTTTGTCTCTCATAGTTGAGTGTATACCTATGATGAAAATTACAGGCCTCTCTCATCTTCTTATGTGTGAGAACTTGCACAATTGGTGGCTGACTAAATACTTATTTGGCCCACTGTATATACATATATATATATAAGTATATATATATATATATATGTTTTATATTATATATATTATATATATATATATTATATATTATATATATATAGTCACTAATCAGCAGCTAGCACCCATGTGTTTTGCTGCTCCTGAGCTTACCTAGATAAACCCTTCAACAAAGAATAACAAGAGAAAGGAAGCAATTAAATAATATAAGGTAAATTGGAAAGTGTTGAAAATGTGTATGCTCTGTCTGAATCATAAATGTCTAATTTGACTTTACTATCCCTTTAATGTGTCTGTTGAAATGTATATAGCATGGCCTATGCAGTGACTATAAAGTAATTCCATCTTAGAAATCATTGCATGAGTTGCGTGACAGTGGGAGATATAGTTTTCACAGTACCTATATTCTTGCTTTGCACTTCCTAAATATCTGCTACTAATTATATGCTCACATTTTAAATCAATAGGAAACGATAAATTACTATTTGCACCGTGTTTACACTGCACACATTTCGTTTTACCAACTGTCAAACTTTGCCCAAAATGTATGTGTCACCAAAGGAGTTGGCTAAGGCACAAAGTATGGTGCCAGATACAGTGTGAAAAAAATAGAAAAAAAAAAATATACAACTATTGTGTGCTTTGACTGATCTCTGTATAATGTGTAAAGGGAAATAATTAAAAATTAAACATCTTTATAAGGTGTTAAACCATCTGTATTTCATTTGTAATATGTGCATTATGGGTAAATAGAGCATGTTTGCTCAGTTTATTAAAAATATAATTTTAACATAGTTTTCTTGTTCATTGAGAAAATACAGTTTTCTGATTTGGTGAAATTCTATTAACAGGATTTTACCAGGTCTCAATACCGAGTTACAAGGTTTTACATCCCATTAAAAGTCCCAAACCTAACTGTACAGAAACAAGGTTTGTATTAGGCCAAATAGTATTACTATTACTGTAAGAAGATGTCTAGATATTGCAATTTTCAATTATTTAAACACATTTTTGGATATTTTGTTTTTTTAAACACTGCGCAAAAGATTTTGTGTTGTCAACAAACTAGATGGAACAGCAAATGAATACATCTCAATAACAACAAAAACAATAGAAAACAATAGAAATACATCTAAAAACATGAAAGCGCAGTAAATTACAATAATGAAAATGCAAGTGTGAAATAAAAAAAAAAACACATTTTTAAAGACTAGGATTGCTAAATGCCATTATTGCATTCCTGTATTATATGGACATGAACTACTTATTTACATATGCAAGCAGATTTGCTGAGTGCAATCAACTTTGGTATTGCTTCATCACATCCTTCTAATCTAGAATTTATTATATATTTTGTTTTTAATTAGACTGTGCATTATAATAATATCTATGTTTAAAACATATTTTAACATTTTATGCATTGTGTTTATGTTTTGTCTGATAAATACTGTAAATAATTATTTTATTTGTTATTTTGATACCATGGATAGACATCCATTCATGCCTTTTAAAAAAACAATTTAAAACCATGAAACTTACACTTAAATCAACTGGATCATTTATGATTACAATGAAGTAAAAATTATGTAAATTTGAATACTGCTTCAAAACATCATAATTGAATTTATTTTTAAAGTGAAAAAAAACCCTGCGTTCAAACACATTAGCCAGTAATCAATGCTAAATTAATGTAAAATTTGACATTGCCTTTCTTTATTGGCTGACCGGTTATTTTTAGCTATGTACCAATAGTGCTTAGCTGCTCTGGAACTGATTAACATTAGGATCCGTTCCAATCCTTTAGAAAAATCTGATTTATCTACAAAAATCTCCATCCCAGCCGACGAAGTCATCATCCCATCGCGGAAAGGAAGTCTTCATCCAGGCGGCCTCTTCTATCTTCATCCAGCCGGCGAAGTCATCATCCATTGCGGTTAGAAGTCTTCATCCAGACGGCCTCTTCTATTTTAATCCAGCCGGCGCAGAGCGGGTCCACCCTGAATCCATCCGACGTAGAGCTCCTCTTCTTATGGTGGCCACCGTAAACTGAAGCTTCAATGCAAGGGACGCAATTCAAGATGGCGTCCCTTGCATTCCTATTGGCTGATTTGATCTTAAAATTCAATCATCCAATAGGAGGCAAGCTTCTGAAATCCTATTGGGCTGTTCAAATCAGCCAATAAGATGAGAGCTACTGAAATTATATTCGCTATTCAAATCAGAATCTGGGTTACGCTTGCTAATTTGGTGGCTAAATGTAGCCACCAATATAGCAAGCGCTATCCAGTGTTCTGAACCAAAATGCGCCGGGCAATTAAGTTTTATATTCCTGCTTTTTTAAATAAAGATAGCAAGAGAACAAAGACAAATTGATAATAGGAGTAAATTAGAAAGTTGCTTAAAATCACATTCTGTATCTGAATCATCAAAGGAAAAAAATGTGTGTTTGTTTTCTTTTATAGGGACAGTCAACTTAAAAATTGTTATTGTTTAAAAGGATAGACCCATTCCCCAGTTTTGCACAGCCAACATGGTTATATTAATATACTTTTTACCTCTGTGATTACCTTGTATCTAAGCTTCTTCTGACAGCCCCATTATCATATGGCTATTTATTTGTTATCTATTGCTTTGCATTTTAGCCAATTAGTACAGTGTCAGACACACTCCACAGGAGAAAGCAAGTTATCTATATTGTACACATGAAACTAGTCTTGTTTGGCTGTGAAAAGCTAATAAAAAAGCATGTGATAAGAGGATGTCTGTTATGGCTTAGAAACAGGCAGGAAATGTAGATGTTTAAATGTTATAAAGTATTAATAAAACAATTTTTATTGTGTAGCTGGGGAATGGGTAGTAAAGGCATTATCTATCAACAATAACAATTTTGGTGTAGACCTGTCCCTTTAAGAAAATGCTTTAACAAACTATATCATTTTCTTATTTGCACTTTCATATCCCTTTAACTCGAGAGGTCTTGCTAATTTAAATGGATTAGAATGGTTTAGAAAAAGAAGCAAAAAATATCCGGGTTGCCACATGCTGTTTTCACGCACGGATTTGGATGTAATGAAATGGGGAGATCTTTGCTTTTTAATAAAAAAAGAAAATTAGATTAATTTCAAATCAAGTTTTCTGATTGAAAATAATGTAGAAACCTCCCTAAACGTAAGTGTTTTTTTCCGTAATAATTTATCAACATCTAACACATTAACGTTTCTTACAAAACACTTTTGTAATCTTATTCATTAAACTGTAACCATGGACCAGTTTCCGCTAAAACCTTTAAGGGGATTAAGTATTTTTAAACAAGAGGCAATACGACTTCAGTACTCATGGGTATCTAGGTAATCAGTCGGATTACGATAACAAATGAAAAACAGATTAACAATGTTTTCTTAACCCCGAGTCTAATTTTTGAAGGTGTTGGTTGTCAAGTTAAACCTCATGTTTGATCAAACACAGTAATACGGATTTGATTAAATTCCTCTGTAGATATTTAAATTCCTAGAGGTTTTTCTTGCATCCGATATGTATTTAAAGGTGAGTTAATTATTAGAAAAAAAAAAACCCTGACAGATATTGTAGTTACCTATTTCATGAGGGGAATTTTGTTCAGCTTTCTAACAAAAATCAATTACTTTATTTGTCTAACTCTGTCTAATAAATGTAATCCAAACTCTATGAGGAGACTGATGTGATCATTTGTGATTCAAACTCCAGTGGAATTTTAAATTCTGAGTTCTCAGTACAGGACAAAATACATTGTACATGATAATGTATCTACATATGCAGTATGCAAGCACAAAATATCTATTCCTACTCTTGTCACATTTATAGTGTAACAAAATTCCTTGTGCAATTTGTTTTTACAGACAATTATGTCAATTGCACATACATTAAAACAAGCACTCAGATCAATTTTGATGGTTCAAATATATTTTTTTCTTTGTTAGGACTGTTATTATTGTACTGTTGGTTGCAAATTATGTTTAACCCTTGCAAAGAGTTTAAACACATACTACACTACTGGGCCCTAGCTGAACACATCTGTTGAGCCTATGACAAGAGGCATATGTATATAATTACCAAAAATAAGCTATTATATTGCTGCCTCTGAGACTACCAAGGTATGCTTTTCAGTAAAGCTTACCAAGAGTACAGAGTACATTTGATTATAGAAGTAAACTGACAGGTATCTTAACATTGCATGCTTGGTCTGAATTATGCACTTTTATTTTTGACTTTAATGTCCATTTAATAATCTTGCATGAGTTTTCAGAGAGGACAAGAGGGGGCAAATACCCCCCTGGAGTTTTGTTCTTTATATATAATCCTAAAATCCTACTCGAGGTCCCTTTTTTTGATGCTAATAGGGCAGCATATATGCACACGCTATGTTTTTTATTTATTTATTTGCCCCCCTTGGAAAAATTGTACATACACTTGTAAAAACCTGTCTTAGTTTTCAATGATTATGGAGGTTTGCTTTTGCCCTTCAAAAACAGCTTTCGGGGGTTGTACCTATCAGCATGTGAGGACTCAAATACTAGCTGCAAACAAATATTGTACTTCCTGCTAATTACAATAACAATTTAAAAAAACAATAACAACCTTTTTTGTCTTGTTTAAAAAGTCATTTAAACACATTACTGGTCTTCCATGTACATGTGATGTGAATGTTCTATTTTTTTTTTTTTCAAATGTCCCTTTCAGCAATGATCTATTACTGTTCAATTCCATGAGCAACTTCTCAAGCTTTGTATAAATGTATTTTGTTTAGAGGACACATTCCAGTCATTCATTTTAGTACATTATTTTACTGTGACTAAATTACGTGACACAAAATATTTATATATAACTAACAGTCCTCTTTGTTTATGTTGTGCTTGTACAGCCATAATTTATACCATTAATTTATACCATATTTATTGATAACAACTTGCATGCAATAGCCAATATTTATGCTTAAAGGAATATGAAATCCAAAATGTTTCTGTCATAATTCAGATAGATCAAACAATTTTAAACAACTTTCCATTTTACTTCTATTACCAAATTTGCTTCATTCTCTTGGTATCCTTTATTGAAGGAGCAGCAATGCACTACTGTGAGCTGGCTGAAAGCCATCAAAAGGAATATATGTGCAGCCACCAATCAGCAGCTTCTGGGCCTACCTAGTTATACTTTTCAACAAAGGATACAAAGAGAACAATACAAATTAGATAATAGAAATAAATTGGAAAGTTGTTTAAACATGCTCTATCTGAATCATGAAAGAAAAAAATTTGGACTTCATGTCCCTTTAATAAAATAAATAACTGGTTAATTTATATAATTTGGAAATTTTATGGATGTTGGAACATAATAATGGTCAAATCTGTGATTAACATTAACCCAATCAATAACTATATCTCCTGTCCTATCCCATAATTCTTCCCCTTATCACTACACCTTTTCTGCTAACCCTACCACCTATCATTTATCCTAAATTGCGGAAGCTACTCACACCCATGTGACTTACATGCGTTGAAAAGTAATTAGAGCATGAGGCCTGGAGTCAGGAAATGTTATAGAGGCGCAGTAATGGCACATGAGATCTTTGAGAATGAGTTAAAATATGGAAAGAAAGAAGTCAGCAGAAGAAAGAGCCATATTGTCTAAGATTCTACATCAAAGGGGCATAAAACCCTCTGAGATTTACAACTGTTCTTAAATGGCTTCAGCAAGAAAAATCAGATAAGAACAACATTTCCAAATAACAAATAGTGATAAATATATACGTGTTTACTGTTTATATTTTCTGCTCTTTTGGACTATATGTAAACTATGGGGCCAACTTACCATATGTCGGATGGACATGATACGCTGTAGCAATCATGTCCGCCTGACATCGCTGAATGCCGACAGCTTACGCTGTTGGCATTGATCATTGCACAAGCAGTTCTAGTGAACTGCTTGTGCAATGCCGCCCCCTGCAGATTGGCCGCTAGCAGGGGGTGTCAATCAACCCGATTGTATCTGATCGGGTTGATTGCTGTCCGCCGCTCAGAACAGGGTGGACGAGTTAAGGAGCAGCAGTCTTAAGACCGCTTCTTGTTAACTCCTGTTTTCGGTGAGCCTGAAGGCTCGTGCGGAAACAAGGGGAACAGGGGCCATTCTGCCCTTGTTAAATCGGCCCCTATGTATTTCATATTTCTTATATGGATATCTACTAGGGATGTGCATTAGTTTTCGGGAAGAATGAATGAAAATAACAAAAATGTAATTTTCATTATTATTTTTGTTTGCATACCGAATACGCAACCATCCGAAAATGAAAATAATTGCGCATTGTTTTCTTTTTCGGATGCTGCTTTATGATGCAGGCAGGCTTTAGACAATGATCGAAAACCAGGAAGTAGCAGTGAATAGATTGACAGGTTCTATCAGCCTGTCAGTGGAAGCTTGTGACGTTTTCTGTCCATTCTGCATAGTCAAGGGGAGGGAGTGAAGTCAGAGGGGATTTTAAGTTACTGCCTAACGTTTTAAGCCTCAGACCAGTGTGTATCAGTGTGCTAGCAGTACCTGTCTGTTGTGCCCCCTCACTAAGAGACACTTGCTATTGTTTGCTAATAATATATAATACACTAATGCTTGTGCCACTGCATGCTTTGAAGAGAGATTAGATTAGAAGAATATAAAATATGTTGAGTTAATTATTAATTTTAAAAAAAAAGTTCCCATTTGTTTTTGCTAAGTTAGTTATATATAGCCGATAGGCTGCTGGTGGACTGGTTGTGTATCTGAAAGGGACACATTTGTTTTCATTACTAAGTTAATATTTAATAATACAAGTTCTCATTTTTTTAAATAAGTAATATTACTTGTAACTGGTGAAAAAGTTCCTTACATAGCTTTTAGCGGCTGCTGGTGGACTGATTGTGTCTCTGAATGGGACATATTTATTGTCAGTACTAAGTTAATATTTAAAAAACAAATTCTCTTTTTTCTAATGTAATAGATGTATAAATAAAAGAATAAGTTAAAAAGTACACAGAATGACAAAACTAAAGGTAATAGCTGATTACCGCTTCAAAATGAGCAAAATGTACACTGTAGCTCAAAATGAAAACTTAAAACGAAAATTTCCGATGAAATTCGTCTGAATTTTCAACAACAAAAAACAAGGATGTCCCACAGGAGCTGATTAAGTAAATATTTATCTGATATAATGGTAGGAAAATTCAGTGGACTTATGTCAATATTTTACTCTAAGTATATTTGATTTTTTATAACTCTAGGAGGTCTACACAATGTGATCATGTAGAAATCACCATTAGTAAGTTTATGAACAATACACAAGTGTCTTTTTATGTGTTAGTCTTGGGGAACTTAAAGTGAGGCAATTTGTAATTATAGATTTTCTGTTGTTTTGTTATAGAATATCACATCAGCCATGTCTAAACATTTTTAACCCCTTCATGCCCTTAGGACGTTCCATGCCATCCAAAACAGCGCTGAGCTTCAACGCCCTTCGTACGGCATGGCATGTCCCTACCTTTTTTTGACGTCCTGCAGCCTTCTCCTTTTCTTTAATACAAAATTGGACTGGGGGGCATGCCTAGCATTGCAGGCAGTCCCCCATGATCCGATGCTGGCCTTGAAATCACTTGATTGCATTGACGATCGTGTGATTTCCTTTCTTGCAGAAAATGTTTGCATTGGAACTTTGTTCCGATGTAGCACCACTTTCCCTGGACATAATAAAGAGTTTAAAACAAAATTAAACATCTTGTTTGCGTCAATTGTTTTTCAATAGACAAACTCCACCCACCACTTGCCTCATTTTGAGGAGCCAATTCGGTCTTGGTTCTGCAGAAGACAAGGCTCACTGACATAAACTGAATTGTTTTGAAGATGTTATCTGTTGAAACCAGTTACGGACAGGTATGTAGCAGGGTTTGCCTTGGGAAGTTTGAAGATTGCATTTCCAGTTCTGTTTATTAGAAGATCCACAATTTTCAGAGCTTAATGACATGAAAAGGGGGAAAATAAATAATGAAAGTATATTGCAAACATGTTTTACTACATGTAAGAAAACATTTTATGTTGAAATCTCAAGGTGTTTGCATGTAAATTTAACTTCTTTGAATCTATCATAAAAGAAGTTACTCACACACTGGACATCAGGGGTGCTTTTAGGAAATAAAACTAATAAATGCTACAATACTAATAGAAAATACCATGTAGTGCTCTGGATGTAGGATTGCAAGTGACCAACCTCTCTCTTTATCAATAAGAAGCCCAACAGAGAACAAACCATCACAGTGTAGTATTTCTGTACCTTGATTTACATACAAACATATTGCATTTGCAGGGTAAATAAAGCAATGTGTTAATCAGATTTAAAGTCACTCTCAAAAATGTTGTTTCCCTATTAGCTTCTTCCCATTACTGCCTTGGTGCAAGAGCATGTGATATAAACCAGTCCTGCCTAGCTCAGTCAGTTTGATGTTAGCAAGATAGGGATCATTTACCCATTAAGCGCTCACAGTACCTGTATACATAACCTAACTGGTCCCTTTCTCAAGCCTTTGGGGTAAATTTATTAATGTGCGAGCGGACATGATACAATGTAGCGTATCATGTCCGCCACACATCGATAAATGCCGACAGCAAATGCTGTTGGCATTTATTGTAATTTCACCAGCAGTTCTTGTGAACACATATACATATACACAGTATAAATATAATGGTACTAAATATTTCAAATTGAACTGAAACCAACCAATAGTTTTTAAGGGATATATGGCTACTGGTTTGAATATATATATATATATATATATATATATATATATATATATATATATATATAAATATATATATATATATATATATATATATATATATATATATATATATATATATATATATATATATATATATAGAAGCTTCGATTAAGTGCACTCTCACTGGCCAACCCAGACACAGACCAGGGTGCTTAACGGACTGAACAATCTGAATAGGAATAAGCACTCACTGGATTTCAAAACACTCACTGGAGGTCTGAGGAAGGGGTGAATGCCCCGAAACGTCACTGACAAATAAATATTTGTTGTTTTGAAATCCAGTGAGTGCTTATTCCTATTCAGATTATATATATATATATATATATATATACTGTATATTTCTTTTTGATATTTTTATCAACATTTATATTTGCATAGTGTATTACCTTTGAGTTAAAGGAATGTCTGATCATAGTCAATTAGAATGATGGATGTGTTTAATATTGCATAGAAGAATATCAGTACATTGATATATTGATGTTTTGAGATTTGATGTATATCACATTCCACTAGTGGTTGTTATGTTTGGAGTGCTCTGACCCTATGTATAATATAAATAGATTCTAGGTATATGGTCGCTATGTATTGTCTGTTTTGCTATCATAATGGAACTTATGAACATGTTGCTGTATGCATGCACATAGAATCAGTGATTTACTGTCTGTTTTGACGGATGGAGAGAAGGAATTGTTCTATATCTCTCTGATATTGATATGTGCGCGCAGACAGCGACATAGGATTAAGAAGCTAAGTTGCTGACTATACTGCAATTTTTCTTGCTGTAATACTATTTTGCTGCAATACTTTTTACAATGTTCTCTGTAATGGTCAATCTGTCTAATAGAATATGTAGTACTAGTTTAAAACAGCACTGTTAATGAGATGTACTATTGTTCCGTTTTTATTTGTTTTCACTGTCTTTTTAAATTAATTCATGTATGGGCAAGTGTGAGGGCAACTATTGCCCAATATAAGGATGGATTGTGTACATGTTCATTATGTCTCTGATGAAGCACCACTAGAGGGCGGGAAACGCGTCAGACACCTTCCTTCTGTGTTTGTATTTTTATGCAATAAATTTGCGAAATTTGGCATTTAAACTGTGTGCTGCTCTTCTATTTTTGGATCTTACTTTGGGCGGATGGTTCCCGCACCCCAGAGCTCTGCACCTTGCCAGGATTGAGGGTCTAACTGCTGGAGGACCTTGCTGCCGCTATTGCGGATGACGTCATTTGCCCGGGACGGATCTCAGCTGTGTGTTCCGTGAGCTGTTGCAGCTGCAACCTTACTCTCTCAAGTTTTATATGGCTACTGGTTTGAATTTATTAACATTCTCATATTTAGCATTAGACATTTACGTACATTATTTAATTGTCTTGCAATACAAATCTATTTTTTTGTCTTTTTTCTGTCTTCTGCAGTTTGTAATAAAACAAGACATGGCAAAACCCCATAAAAATCTGGATGGTGAGTGAATATGAAAGAGATGCATAAAAAAAGAGAGATAGAGGGAGAGACGATTTTTAACACAAAGTGACACTGTCCACTGCCCATGTAAATCAAAAGATTATGAAAATGAAAAGTATAATAGCATAGCAGTAATCTCCACATACAAAATAGTAAGTCAGTGGCATTATAAAGTAGCCATGTGGGAACAGTGTAATACTTTGTAAAATTATAGCATTTTCTGCTATCCAAGGCACAAAAATAATTCAACATAAATGTATTTAATAATAATTTTGTGCAAAGAGCATTGCAAATGTTTAATATTAGCTAATTTTAACTTAATATTGGTTTGGATTTTAGTGGGATTGTAAACAAAATGGTCCTGGGGGAAAACACTGAACAGTGATAGAAATAGCGTTCCTAGGCTATTATATGGTGTTGATTCACTAAAGAATGAGGGAAAGTTCCAAAACTCTGAATTAGCTCTATAGGTTAATGTAGTGATTTAAAAGATTTCTGTCACATAATACTTTTCTAAATAATTAGTGAATGGAAACTCATTTTACCTCTCTCGCTCGCATATCATAATTCACTATGACCTATAAAGGAGTTCATTTGAGTTGAACCGGGAGTTTTGATGAGCCACTTGTCCTTTCTGTCATGTGCACTTATGTGGGGAAACAGACTTAAAGTGACATAATTGCAAAGTTGTGAATGTGCAGTGTAACTCACAGAGACAACAGACCTGAGTCCCAATTAACCTGACATTTATTATAATCTCACTGGGCACTGAGTCAGTGATTTAACTATGCAGTTTCAGAACTGGAAGCATATGTGAATATTTAAATTTAAAGTTTGTGTGTGTGCACATGTGTTTGTATGTGTGTGTACATATATGTTTAATATTCATGAGTGAATTTGAAAAATTACATTCTAATGTTAGAATGAATGGGGTCATTATATATATTGTTCAGGAGTATAAATCAAAAGAGGTTGATACTAATCCTTTAGAAAACATATCTAATGATTTTAAAGGGCCACTGAACCCAAAATCTTTCTTTCATGATTCAGATAGAGAATAGAAATTTAAACAACATTACAATTTACTTCCATTATTTATTTTGCTTCATTTATTTAGATATCCTTAGTTGAAGAAAAAGCAATGCACATTGTGAGCCAATCACACAAGGCTTCTATGTGCAGCAACCAATCAGCAGCTAGTGAGCATATCTAGATATGCTTTTCATCAAAGAATATCAAGAGAATAAAACAAATTAGATAATATAAGTAAATTAGAAAGATGTTTAAAATTGCATTCTCTTTCTAAATCTTAAAAGGAAAAATGTGGGTGGCATGTCCCTTTAAGCATAAAAATACCATTGACGTCTACCCCCTATAGTCCTGAGCTGTGATAAACTAAATAACTGTAAAGAAATAAACTAAATAACTTCAACAAATAAAGCACAAAACCAGTATGGGAGGTTAAACAACCGTGGGTTGTATTTATTGACAAGCACAGCCAGACAGGAGTACATTATATTATATGTAAACAAAATAAGGGGCGGCAATCATGTCCTAAATAGCTAACTCCTGCAAAGATAGTTGTAGAGCCTAGCTGCTGACATCAAGCAGAGCCCAGCTACCATGCTACTGACAGACATACTTCAAGGAGCTCTTTGGCCGCTGCAAACCCAGGCTCTTACCTGGCCATCACTCACCCTCGATGTCTGCAGCCAGGGCCAAGAAAAAATGCCAAAACTAGGGTACAATACCAAATAACAAAACTCCAACCAGTAGGTCCAGGATCAGTGAAACAGACAGCATACTGAACCTTGGGGAGCGAACACTACAGGACTTGGACTTATAGAGCTTGGTCAACAAACCCTCCTTTAGCATTAGACAAAAAGCCCAATTAAAGAGGACACATTAACCAATTTTCAGCTAACCTTCTAAACAAGATGAGGGAGGGTGAAAAGCTTTAGGAATCCATGGGACAAAAAGAGGACAAAGAATCTCCAACTTCCAATTAAAAAGGTAAGAGAAAAGCTCCACCGCTCTAAATGCAACAAACTTTTTAACACACACACAGGCACTCTCAGAGCCTTAACCTTTAGGTATGTTACTGGCTAGGAACCCCTACACTAACTTTCTTTGAAAAATTATTTGATATGTTTCTCTAAAGGATTGTGATCCTGAGAGAACAAATCAAATTAGATAGATAATATAAATAAATTGGAAAGTTGTTTAACCATTTAATGACCAGCATGATACAGGCTACAGCACTAGTCCATTTAGCCCTTAAGGGCCAGTGCTGTACCTTGCATGTTTGCTGTGTCCTGGGCTGTTAGTGCACCTGTGTTGCCTCTGTTGGCGCAACCACACTATTTCTGCGTACTTCAGGAGTGAGGCAGTGCAGAAATAGTGTAATGGAGGACACCCCAATTTAGAGATCGTAGGGACAGGGTGTCAATATGATTGCAGGCCTGTCAGTGGCATACCTCCATTCATGAAATACACACTGCAGTCTGTGTGTATCTCATGCTGATGCTAGAAGCCTGCATGTAAGGTTTTCCAGCAGCAGCACAGTTGTCATGTTCCAGTGTATATGTGCTCCGGACACAGACCATCGGGCAGTGGTAGGGAATTGGAGACACCGACCCCTGACCCGGGGAAAAGTATCCTAGACGTGGATAGATGATATTCTGTGACTCATAGTTGCAAGAAGTTATTGTAGAATTCATGGAGAGTGAAACATATGTATACAATATATTCTGGCATCAATGGAAACATAAATTGATACTGTGACTTATGGTTAATAGAGTAGCTGCAGGATTCATGAGTGAAAAATATAGCAATGTAAGATATTCAGGCTTCAGAATAAAATGGTAGAAGATTTACTCATAGATGCAAAGGTTTGTTGCAGGTTCACAGTACATAATATTATATAGAGCTGTATGTCAGTAATAAGCAGAGCAGCACATGTGATAGACAAGTTGCAAGTTTAAGACATTAAATACTGTTTGTGCATATATTGCAGTAATGTGCAGTCACTAGAGGCAGGTGAGGCAGGGCTTCACCTATCATATGGGCAAAAATATATTTTTTTATTGGCTTTAATAAAATAAATTTAAAAAAATTGCATTTTTTTTCACAGCTACATGTGCAATGGAGAGGCACAAGCAGGTCTGCCTACCATTACACAACATGCTGCGCCACCTACAGGATGAAAGTGGTTAAGATCATTGCATGGCCCATAAGTGCTTATTTGAGGCAGTCCTATTTGGGCTGACCCAATCCAGTGAGAGGCATTAGTAAGTGGAACTTAGGGTTGGGGCTGGATGTTAAATGATATAAAAGAAAACAAAAACGGAAAAAAAACAACTTTCATTTATTTTGTTGCTGCCCTGTTCAGCTGTAAGCTTTGATTCAATAAAAAAGAGAGTTCAGTGCTTCCCCTCTAAGTGCAGTGGAATGTTCCACTGTCACTTCCTTACAGAGCAGGAAGAGATGCAGACTTGCAGTGTTTTAGCCACATTCTAGTGAAGTAAGTTCTGCAACCTTAGATTTTACTGAAAGGGATTCTGTTAGTGAGAATGATAATTTAATGAATGTGGTTTAGTGTTTTTTTGTTTTTTTACTCTTTTACAGCAGTTTAAGGATCGTTTTTCTATTTTGTTTACTCAAAGTTTACAGTCAGCCACTACCTTAGCAGCTTGCCTCTGTACTTCACACTAATTTATATAGTCTCACTTTCTGAACTCTCTGTAGCTCTGCTGTTTTATTACTATAAATGCAGTGGTCCCCTCTTCCCCACCCCCACCCTTGTGTGTGTGTGTGTCTCTCTCTCTCTATCTAACCATCTCTCTCCTTATGTGTCGTTCTCCCCCCCATGGTCTCTTTCTCTCTCTATCTCTCTTCCTCCCCCTCTGACTCTCTCATCCCTTATGTGTCTCTCTAACCCCTCTGTGTGTGATTGTGTCTCTCTTTCTCTAACCCCTCTGTGTGTGATTGTGTCTCTCTCTCTTTCTCTGTCTCTAACCCTCTGTGTGTGATTGTATCTCTCTCTCTAACCCTCTGTGTGTGATTGTGTCTCTCTCTATATCTCTAACCCTCTGTGTGTTTGTGTCTCTCTCTCTTTCTCTAGCCCTCTGTGTGTGATTGTGTCTCTCTCTCTTTCTCTAACCCTCTGCGTGTGATTGGGTCTCTCTCTTTCTCTCTCTCTAACCCTATGTGTGTGATTGTGTCTCTCTCTTTCTCTCTATCCCTCTAACCCTCTGTGTGTGATTGTGTGTCTCTCTCTCTCTTTCTCTCTCTAACCTCTGTGCGTGATTGTGTCTCTCTCTCTTTCTCTCTTCTCTAACCATCTGTGTGTGATTGTGTCTCTCTCTTTCTCTAACCCTCTGTGTGTGATTGTGTCTCTCTCTCCTTCTCTAACCCTCTGTGTGCACTTGTCCCTCTCTCTCTCTCCCTCTCTCTCTCTCTCTCTCTAACCCCTCTGTGTGTAATTGTGTCTCTCTCTCTCTTTCTCTCTCTCTCTCTTACCCTCTGTGTGTGATTGTCTCTCTCTCTCTAACCCTCTGTGTGTGATTGTGTCTCTCTCTCTTTCTCTCTCTCTAAACCCTCTGTGTGTGATTGTCTCTCTCTTTCTCTCTCTCTAACCCTCTGTGTGGTGATTGTGTCTCTCTCTCTTTCTCTCTCACTCTCATCTCTAAACCCTCTGTGTGTGATTGTGTCTCTCTTTCTCTCTAACCCTCTGTGTTTGATTGTGTCTCTCTTTCTCTCTCTCTCTCTCTCTCTTCTCTCTCTCTCTCTCTCTCTCTACCCTTCTGTGTGTGATTGTGTCTCTCTCTTTCTCTCTCTCTCTAGCCCCTCTGTGTGTGATTGTGTCTCTCCTCTCTATTTCTCTCTCTCTCTAACCCTCTGTGTGTGATTGTGTCTCTCTCTCTTTCTCTCTCTCTCTCTAACCCTCTGTGTGTGATTGTGTCTCTCTCTCTCTTTCTATCTCTCTCTAACCCTCTGTGTGTTATTGTGTCTCTCTCTCTCTTTCTCTCTCTATAACCCTCTGTGTGTGATTGTGTCTCTCTTTCTCTCTAACCCTCTGTGTATGATTGTGTCTCTCTTTCTCTCTCTCTCTCTCTCTCTCCTCTCTCTCTCTCTCTCTCTCTCTCTCAACCCTCTGTGTGTGATTGTGTCTCTCTCTTTCTCTCTCTCTCTAACCCTCTGTGTGTGATTGTGTCTCTCTATTTCTCTCTCTCTCTAACCCTCTGTGTGTGATTGTGTCTTTCTCTCTCTCTCTCTCTCTAACCCTCTGTGTGTGATTGTGTCTCTCTCTCTCTTTCTATCTCTCTCTAACCCTCTGTGTGTTATTGTGTCTCTCTCTCTCTTTCTCTCTCTATATCACCCTCTGTGTGTGATTGTGGTCTCTCATTCTCTCTCTCTCTAACCCTCTGTGTATGATTGTGTCTCTCTCTTTCTCTCTAACCCTCTGTGTTGCTATTGTGTCTCTCTCTCTCTCTCTCTCTCTCTCTCTCTCTCTCTCTCTATAACCCTCTGTGTGTGTTTGTGTCTCTCTCATTCTCTCTCTCTCTAACCCTCTGTGTATGATTGTGTCTCTCTCTTTCTCTCTCTCTAACCCTCTGTGTGTGATTGTGTCTCTCTCTCTTTATCTCTCTCTCTCTAACCCTCTGTGTGTGATTGTGTCTCTCTCTCTTTATCTCTCTCTCTCTCTAACCCTATGTGAATGATTATGTCTCTCTTTCTCTCTAACCCTCTGTGTGTGATTGTATCTCTCTCTTTCTCTCTCTAACCCTCTGTGTGTGGTTGTGTCTCTCTCTCCTTCTCTCTCTCTCTAACCCTCTGTGTATGGATTGTGTCTCCTCTCTCTTTCTCTCTCTCTAAACCCCCTGTGTGTGATTGTGTCTCTCTCTCTTTCTCTCTCTCTCTAACCCTCTGTGTGTGATTGTCTCTCTCTCTCTTTCTCCCTCTCTCTCTAACCCTCTGTGTGTGATTGTGTCTCTCTCTCTTTCTCTCTCTCTCTAACCCTCTGTGTGTGATTGTGTCTCTCTCTTTTTTTCTCTCTCTCTCTAACCCCTCTGTGTATGATTGTATCTCTTTCTCTCTAACCCTCTGTGTGTGATTTTGTGTCTCTCTGTGTGTGATTGTGTCTCTCTCTCTTTCTCTCTCTCTCTAACCCTCTGTGTGTGATTGTGTATCTCTCTCTCTCTCTCTCTCTCTCTCTCTCTCTCTCTCTCTAACCTCTGTGTATGATTGGCTGTGTCTCTCTCTATTTCTCTCTCTCTAACCCTCTGTGTGTGATTGTGTCTCTCTCTTTATCTCTCCTCTCTCTCTAACCCCTCTGTGTATGATTGTGTCTCTCTCTCTCTAACCCTCTGTGTGTGATTGTGTCTCTTTCTCTCTCTCTAACCCTCTGTGTGTGATTGTTGTCTCTCTCTCTTTCTCTCTAACCCTCTGTGTCTATCTCCCCCGTCTCTCTCTCCCTCTCCCCCGAGTGCTTTTCTGTGTTTCTGTCTACCTTTTATTTATTTAATTAATGAATTGGTAGTGCCATCTGATGGTGTGGCTTTATTTAAAGGGGTGGGGTCAATTTCACCAGTCGCCACTGGACCAAGACATTTTTATATTTACTGAATAATGAAAGAATCTATAAGCATTAATTTGCATCATTAAAGTAAATAGTATGTTTTTTTAATGGGCAAGGATTTCTAGATCTCATAATCAGAGCAAGCATTTTTGTTATCTGGCAAGAATTTCTGTTACAATCCTTTAGACTAAAATCAGATGTTTACTAGTTGACCAGTTTTCCAAGCACCATTTAAAGGGACATAAACCATATGTTTTCTTTCATGATTTAGAAAGAGCATGCAATTTTAAATACTTTCCAATTTACTTCTAATATCATAATTTTCTTCATTCTTTTGAGATCCTTTTTTGAAAATCATATCTAAATATGCTCAGTAGCTGCTGATTGGTGCTGCACATAGATACCTCATGTGATTGGCTCACCCCATGTGCATTGCTATTTCTTCAACAAAGGATATCTAAATAATGAAGGCGTTATCCTAGCCACTGCCTCACCAGCCTCTGACGTCACTGATATATTGGAGAATCACAGGAAAGCTGTTTAACTGAACACATAGAGGTCCATTATCAAGCTCCGAATGGAGCTTGTGGGCCCGTGTTTCTGGCGAGTCTTCAGACTCGCCAGAAACAGCAGTTATGAATGCCGCAGTCTAAAGACCGCTGCTCCATAAACCCCTGTCCCGCCCTGCTAAGAGCAGGCAGCAGAACAGACATCGCCGCAATTCAACCCGATCAAGTACGATCGGGTTGAATTGACACTCCCTGCTGGTGGCCGATTGGCTACGAGTCTGCAGGGGGGCGGCGTCTTGCACCAGCAGCTCTTGTGAGCTGCTGGTGCAATGCTGAATACGGAGAGCGTATTGCTCTCCGAATTCAGCAAAGTCCTTGCGGACCTGATCCGCACTGTCGGATCAGCGTCCACAAGACCTTTGATAAATTGGCCTCATACGATGCAGAGTTCTGAATATATTAACAAATTTCAGGAGGTATTTCAGCTATGATAACTTGTAGCAGAGAATAGTTATAAAGTTCTGAGTAAGATGCTGTTGTAGTAATAAGAGAGTGATTATAATCAAATGCATACTTGTAATTTAGAATAAGTTCAGAGTTTGTTAAGTAGCAGTGTCCAGGAAACAAAATGGATTATATATGGATACTTGCAATTAGATGATTTTAAGCATAGCTAAAAGCAAGGCTGTAATTTGATTATGCTGGTAAAATCCCTTGCTGGAACAGTCGCAGTCCTCTGCCTCCAGAACAAAACTTTAAGCTAATGCAATGTACATTAGGCTTGAGAAGATTTAAAAAGAGGCTGAGGGAATCAGCTGCAGTGAATGATTAATTAATTAGGCAGGTAAGTTGAATGCAGATACTCCCCAAACAGTATGATTGTCAGTAGCAGGGAAGGCAGTCTTAAAGGGACAGTGATATCAGGCAGGCATATGTTACAACAGTAACTGTCAAAAAAGACATTTACTATGTATACAATCACTGTGACAGTCAGTCACAGTAATTGTACTAAAATGGAGCCTAGATACTAGCATGTTGCAATGCATTCTGGTATCAAGCTCAGTGGCGAATCACTGTATGACTCAGGAGCGAGGTAGTCCAGTGATGCACAAAAAAGTGTCCAATGGTCATGTGATCACTGTGTTTGTTAACAATGGGCTTTGTCTTGGCCCATGATACATGTAAAATGTGGTTTTAATAAAGTGTGTTTATGTATTTTTATGTATTTATTGTATATCTTTTATAAATAATATTTTTATTTTAATAAAGTTTTTTCTAAACATATTTTTATTTCTAATAAAGTGTTTTTTGTGTTTTTTATTTTTATCCCTAAATTTTATATTTTGCCCTTGATGATAAAAAGGTTAAACATAATGGGCCAGATTACAAGTGGCGCATTAACAGTTACAAGCGATCGATAAGGAGTTTATCGCGGCAGTTTGGGCGAGTCGGGTTTTCAAGTATTACAAGTTGAATGTAACGTGATTGCTTGAAACGCAATCGCAATTTACGCTAGAATGATTACCGCGTTCTCAGAGCTGTGGTTAACTGTTTTGCAAAACAAAAGTAAACTTACATTCATAATAATGGCATCTAATAAAAACAAAAGTGATAAAGGTCTCAGGCAAAGAGCTTTAACAATTGCGATCAATACATATACATCTCTAAATATGTATGTATGTATATATGTTTATATGTGTGTACATATGTATTTATATGTGTATATGTATCTACACACATATATACACATATAAACACATAAATACATATGTACACACACACACAAGTGCATTGGAGCCCTTTGCAGTTAAGTAGATGAAGACATATTTATGCAATAATCATATTTAATAAAGTGTTATACTGTGTATTTACTGTAATTCCAATGTTCTTTACATAAGGGAATATGTTCTATATATTTGTAAAAAGATATTCCTATATAAATTCTGTATATATCTATACCTATATATAATGATATATATATATATATATATATATATATATTTTAGAGGAAGAGATCGAATAAGCGCTATAAGGTCCCAAATAATATGGAGACAATTCTCACTAATACTATATTGTTAGGATCAGTATAGAGTGTAGCGGATGGCAGAATATCTGGTAATGAATACATTTGACCCTACTGTTGTGAATAGTAGTAAGATCAGTAAACTAAAGGTAATACGGATAAATGAATTCCATGTGTGGCATATATAAATCAATTTATGAATCAATTTAATTTAAGATGTAGGACACAGTGAGCACTGGCTATAGTCACTTTTTTTTTAAAACAGCGCTGGTGTGCTGAGTCCAGTATATCCAGTATATATATTTATATATATATATATATATATATATATATACACACATACATACACACACACATATACATATAATAGGTACAAATATATATTTATATATATATTATATATAAATATATATTTATAAATTTGTGCAAGAAAACATTATTATATATATATATATATTTATATATATATATTTATTATCAATAAATAGAACATATTATATGTGAAGAGCATTGGAATGTGAAACTCATATTTTCAAGTGGGCTTAGCGCACAAAAATATGGGATAATGTTTGCAGCTTTGTGCGCGAGTTGGGTGTTTTTTCAACTTTTTTTTGCTCCATTGGCTATGGAGGAATAGGTTATCGCGTTTTTACTCACATTGAGTGCAGAAATCTTACATACTAGCACAGTTAACGCTCAAGCAGGTGCGTTAAATAGAGCTCTGCTTGTAATCTAGCCCAATGTGTCAAAATACCTCTTTATAAATACCCTGTGATGTCTAAATTCTATTAAATATATACTTTTGTGCAGCAGTTTTGAATTTGGTGACCACTATTAAACTTATTGTCCAGTTTAGCGTTAAACCCAATAATTCCATCTTTGTAGCATTTGGCCTATATTTGTTATAGATTTCTTGGAAACAGACATATGGGGGTATTCTTAAAATCAGCACAACATTTTGAATCTTTTTGGACTGTATTGCCAAAATCGCTTGTGTCATCTAAGCACAGAAACTGGGAAAACCCTAAGTCCTTAAGGGGTTAAAATTTAATTTTGACTTTAGTGTCACTTTAAAGTTTCATTATTCAGATTAAAGCGTGTCATTGAAAAAAAAACACTTTCCAGAAGACATTTCCATTATCATAATGAGCACATTCATTTTAAATTCTCAATTTTTGAGGGCTCCATCTACTACTGAGCATGTGCGAAAGTGCACAGTATATATGTATATGCATTTTCTGATTGGCTGATGGCTGTCACATGATACAAGGGGTGGGGAAATTGGGTTAAATATTCTACTGCTCATTTCAAATTTAAAAGTAAGTGATTTTGCATTACATTTTTATTGTGTATTTGTCAATTATTTAATTCAACATTATTTAGTGGTCCTTTAGTATTCTTCCCTCTCTTGCTCCCTCTTGTGGATGTTGCATTGCTATACTGGAGACAGCATTCAATTCCATTACAATAACAGCAATATGAGACCCATATCTAAATAACAGGAGGTAATTCTTTAAAATACAACTTGCACATTCCTCTAGAATAACCATGGTAATTATACAAAATTGATATCAAGCGCTCTCAGACCCAGTTAAGAGTGAGTGGCCATTAAAGGACATGAAACCCACATTTTTTCTTTCTTGATTTAATAAGAGCGTTGCAATTTTAAACCACTTTCCAATTTAGGTTTAATTATCTAATTTGCTTCATTCCCTTGATAGCTTCTGTTGAAATGCATATCTAGATAGGCTCAGTAGCTGCTGATTGGTGGCTGCACATAGATGCCTCAAGTGATTGGCTCACCCATGTGCATTGTTATATCTTCAACAAGGGATATCTAAAGAATGAAGCAAATTAGATAAATGAAGTAAATTGGAAAGTTGTTTAAAATTGTCATGAAAGAACATTTTTGGGCTGCATGTCCCTTTAAGCTATTAAACAATTAGAAATAAATAAAGTTATCAGCAGATCAAAAAGAAAAAAAAGATTAGCTGATTGATTTGATAGGTAAGTTATGGCACAAATGTAAATATACCACCATTATCAAATAAGAAACTGAAAAATAATGGAATTATTTTTTTTACAAAATGGCGGGGGCTAGCTTTGTCTGCTCCAGTAACAAGGCCTGAGTGCTTCCCTCAAATATGGCAAATGATGGATGAACATTGGTTATTAAAACAACAATTACAACAAACAAGGTTTTAATGTATCACACATTTTTAACATTCACCAAGTATGTTATTTCAAGACAGCAGGACAATATGATAGTTACATGGCGTTTACTAACATTTTATGAGAATGGAGAGAATGAGCAAGAGCGAGGAATGTTTGAGAAATAAAGAATGGATTCAGACAGGACCTGACAAATTTGAAAAGTATTTTATGGTGTGCATTAATTTACATATCTATTGATGTCACAAAAAAGGACCATCTCTTAATGTTTCCTTTACTTGAATTTACTTGTTTGACATGTTGAGAAGAATATAATCTAATTAATTACAAACAGAATGAATGTTCCATCACACTTATTGTATTATAGCACAAATAGTAGAGATAATTAGATGTGCACAAATGTGTTATATGTTCATGCAAAAGGTGTTTTTCTGCTTATAATAACAGGACCACTACAGGCACCAAGCCAGCATTAATAACAAATAATCAATTGCATCTAAGGTATCTAAGTTTTTTTGTAATTTTACCTTCATTTCAGTTTGAAAATGCTAATCTGGAGATATCACATAGGGTCTGATGATCAAAAACTCTCCGGAATGAAGAGAAATCATGCAAAAACTTTGGGGGCACTTTTTTGAGCACGATACTGTAATGTACCCTGTTTGTATTTCCCATCCAGAACTCTGCATAGTAAGATAAACAGCTCTCAAGCTTAAATTTGCCTTTCTAAAATTCTTTGAGGGACCTCTGCTGATGAGACTCCTTAGATAATCTCACCGGACCAGAGAGCTTTAGATCATTGGCTCCGTAGTGTGTCACACTATCTCCTAGTATGACTTGTCTGTTTGGAGGGGGTCACAGAGAGGGAATTCAAATTTGAAAGACAGATGAGGGCAGACTTTCAAAAAAGAAAGACATATTAAGTTAAAGAGAAAAAAAAGAGTGTTCTGCAAATTGGCCTGAACGGCCCCCAGATCCCTCATTGCACAAAAATGTAAATCAACACAAATCCCTTCTTTTCCCTGCATGGACCCAGTATACAGCAGTTCTCCTCTCTTATGAGTAGTATGTATACTTTAGAAGAAGGAAACTTCCTCACTTATATGATATTAAGTTTTATTGGGACTTTATGGGTGGGATTTCCTAAACATAGCTTGTGCAATTTGATGGGTCAGGCTTAGATATTCATGTTTCTGTAGATCTCTCCTTTATGTGGACCCTGGGTTTGGCTTCACATCCACCCTCTCCTATCTTCCTCATCTTTCATATCTTTTTCTATTTCCCTATTTCCCCATTTAAGTTCTTTTCCTTCCTCTACTTTTTTCTTTCTAAGTATTACCATTGTTCTGTAGACTTGAAATTATATAATCCCTCAGGAATAAGTACATTTTATATTAGCTTCATTGAGAATCAACCATGGGGCCAATTTATGAAAGCTCGAGCGGACATGATACGATGTAGCGTATCATGTCCGCCGCACATCGATAAATGCTATCGGCATTTATCATTGCACAAGCAGTTCTTGTGAACTGCTTGTGAAATGCCGCCCCCTGCAGATTTTGCGGCCAATCGCCCGCTAGCAGGGGGTGTCAATCAGCATGATCATATAGGATCAGGCAGATTTTTGTCTGCAGCCTCAGAGCAGATGACCAAGTTATGGAGCAGTTGTCTTTAGACCGCTGCTTCATAACTGCTGTTTCCGGCGAACCATTTGACTCTTGATAATTCTTCCCCTATCTGTTGACATGGATGTATAGACAAAGACAAAAGACAATTAGGAATAGAAAGAAAAAAAGAAAGAGATAGAAAGAGAAAAAGAAAGTGAGAAGTATAGATGAATAAGAGAGAGAAAAAATGAAATCATAGGAGGAAAGAATATTAGAGACTAAACATGTACATGCTGGTGTTTTACTTAGCAAGGAATGATGAACATGGCCGCCATCAGCAGCATTCAGGTTGTTTTGGAGACGGATTTCTTCTTCTGAAAGTGCAACACGCATAGATCTGGATTTGCACAGATCTTTGTGTGCTGCAATTTCACAAGATGAAATCCAGCTCTGAAAAGAGCCAAATGCCGCTGATGGCGGTGGCCATATTCTGTGTTCGTTTTTAAACAAAAGTGACAAATGCACAAGTCTATAAGAGTCATACACAGATTTGCAAACATATCTCACCAAGTGATGCAGTGACGGCCAATATGCTAGCAGCAGAATAAGCTTATTTCAAACGTCTAATATAATTAAAGGTTATTGTCCAACTCTGAACTGGGTTTTTGCGTTAACCCAAGTAAGAGAAATATATGTTGTTTAAAAACAACCTGAACAGCATAAGGTGACCTGCGTTTTTTGTCCTGATGAAATATCAGCTGTTGCACCTAACCGTGACATTTCTGTAAAGCGTAAAACAAAACGAAGCAAATAGATTTTTTTTGTTGGCTTCTCAAAGTGAAAAAGAAGCCAGATGGGCTTCTTCACTAAATCATTCTGTATTTGTATTGTGCTGAATATTAATAAATAAGGATGGGGATTTGTATACCAACTATTGAATAGTGTCTTTAACGACTTTCTCTCACATTCTGTTTTTTTTTTTTTGAGGGTGCTTCACGTAAGTTATTAATGCGATCATTTTGCCCCAAAAAAGATAAAAGTTTTTTTTAGTGGAAGCAATTCACTAAGTAAAGAGAGAATTCTATGGTGAGAAAAAATCCTATTCCCATTATTTAATAAAGTCTATATAAATATAAACTACAAATATTTACCTAGATTACAAGTAGAGTGCTGTTGACAGTACAGGGTGCGCTATACACTGTGTGCAGAATTATTAGGCAAATGAGTATTTTGACCACATCATCCTCTTTATGCATGTTGTCTTACTCCAAGCTGTATAGGCTCGAAAGCCTACTACCAATTAAGCATATTAGGTGATGTGCATCTCTGTAATGAGAAGGGGTGTGGTCTAATGACATCAACACCCTATATCAGGTGTGCATAATTATTAGGCAACTTCCTTTCCTTTGGCAAAATGGGTCAAAAGAAGGACTTGACAGGCTCAGAAAAGTAAAAAATAGTGAGATATCTTGCAGAGGGATGCAGCACTCTTAAAATTGCAAAGCTTCTGAAGCGTGATCATCGAACAATCAAGCGTTTCATTCAAAATAGTCAACAGGGTCGAGGGTCGCAAGAAGCGTGTGGAAAAACCAAGGCGCAAAATAACCGCCCATGAACTGAGAAAAGTTAAGCGTGCAGCTGCCAAGATGCCACTTGCCACCAGTTTGGCCATATTTCAGAGCTGCAACATCACTGGAGTGCCCAAAAGCACAAGGTGTGCAATACTCAGAGACATGGCCAAGGTAAGAAAGGCTGAAAGACGACCACCACTGAACAAGACACACAAGCTGAAACGTCAAGACTGGGCCAAGAAATATCTCAAGACTGATTTTTCTAAGGTTTTATGGACTGATGAAATGAGAGTGAGTCTTGATGGGCCAGATGGATGGGCCCGTGGCTGGATTGGTAAAGGGCAGAGAGCTCCAGTCCGACTCAGACGCCAGCAAGGTGGAGGTGGAGTACTGGTTTGGGCTGGTATCATCAAAGATGAGCTTGTGGGGCCTTTTCGGGTTGAGGATGGAGTCAAGCTCAACTCCCAGTCCTACTGCCAGTTTCTGGAAGACACCTTCTTCAAGCAGTGGTACAGGAAGAAGTCTGCATCCTTCAAGAAAAACATGATTTTCATGCAGGACAATACTCCATCACACGCGTCCAAGTACTCCACAGCGTGGCTGGCAAGAAAGGGTATAAAATAAGAAAATCTAATGACATGGCCTCCTTGTTCACCTGATCTGAACCCCATTGAGAACCTGTGGTCCATCATCAAATGTGAGATTTACAAGGAGGGAAAACAGTACACCTCTCTGAACAGTGTCTGGGAGGCTGTGGTTGCTGCTGCACGCAATGTTGATGGTGAACAGATCAAAACACTGACAGAATCCATGGATGGCAGGCTTTTGAGTGTCCTTGCAAAGAAAGGTGGCTATATTGGTCACTGATTTGTTTTTGTTTTGTTTTTGAATGTCAGAAATGTATATTTGTGAATGTTGAGATGTTATATTGGTTTCACTGGTAAAAATAAATAATTGAAATGGGTATATATTTGTTTTTTGTTAAGTTGCCTAATAATTATTCACAGTAATAGTCACCTGCACACACAGATATCCCCCTAAAATAGCTATAACTAAAAACAAACTAAAAACTACTTCCAAAAATATTCAGCTTTGATATTAATGAGTTTTTTGGGTTCATTAAGAACATGGTTGTTGTTCAATAATAAAATTAATCCTCAAAAATACAACTTGCCTAATAATTCTGCACTCCCTGTATATTATGCCAGATTGATTAGAGCAGAATCTGGTATTACAAGTCCATAGTAAAACAGAATTACAGAATTACAAGACAACGTATAGTACGAACGTCATCCCTTTAGCGCTCTCTATACTTTCACATGATAGTGCGGGTCAAGCAAAACACATAACAGTGCTAAAAATGACAACTTGAGACCTGAAGTAAAGTGTTAGAACTAGAATAAAAAGTATAATAAAACACATGTAAAACATATTCAAATAATTAATACTCATATATATATATACTGTATAAATATTGAATTTAATATATAAGGTTATTATTGAAATAAATGTTTAATGTGTGTTTTAAAGTTTTAAAGGGATATGGTATGTGACTATGGGGCCTATCTATCAAGCTGCGAATGGAGCTTGATGCCCCGTGTTTCTGGCGAGCCTGCAGGCTCTCCAGAAACAGCAGTTATGAAGCAGCTGTCAAAAAGACCGCTGCTCCATAACCTGTCCACCTGCTCTGAGCAGGCAGACAGACGTCGCGCAATTCAACCTGATCGAGTACGATCGGGTTGATTGACACCCCCCTGCTGGCGGCCGATTGGCAGCGAGTCTGCAGGGGGCAGCGTTGCACCAGCAGCTCTTGTGAGCTGCTGGTGCAATGCTGAATATGGAGAGCGTATTGCTCTCCGTATTCAGCGAGGTCTGGCGGACCTGATCCGCACTGGCGGATCAGGTCTGCCAGACTTTGTTAAATATAGGCCAAGGTGTTTGAAAGGTAAGGGCTGTGTATATATATATATATATATATATATATATATATATATATATATATATGGGTATATATTTGTAAGTGTGTTTGTATATATGTGTATATATGAGTACACATGTATATGTGCACATACATAAATATATACTCACATAAAAATATAGTAACATACATTTTATATATATATATATATATATATATGTGTGTGTGTGTATATGTACATATATATATATATATATATATATATATATATATATATATATATATATACATACATACATACATACATACACACAGGTGGTCCTCATTCTGAAACGGTGCAAATTGAACCATTGTAAACTAACAACCTTTTTTCAGTCATGTGACTGCTATTGAAAAGCATTGAGAAGCAGTGCATTGATTAAAATAACCAGTAGGTGGAACTGTCTGCTTGTGTTGCAGCAAAGATATGCAAGCCAAGCAAGCTGAAATTAATCAGTTTAACCAGACCTGAGCTATTGAGCAGCTTGCAAAGGAACAAGATCTTCCTGTCTATAAATCAGTCCAGATTGGAATGCATAGAAAGAACTGTTTGCAGAAAAAGTAAAGTCTGTGTTGTGTGATTATATTATTAGGTTTATAATGTCCCTTAGCAAATGTTTTTTGTTCATTTAACTTAGTTTAATTATATATTCTGTGTTGAGTAATTATTTTATTAGGTTTATAATTAGCATTAGCATTTAAAGTCTTCATTTCAAAGCTTTAAAAATAATGTATTAGGTGTTACTCATGCCAATTTTGAGAGGGGCCTGGAACTCCCTCACTTCCCATTGACTTACATTATAAACTGGGTTTCAATTTACAACGGTTTCGATTTATAACCATTCCTTCTGGAACCTAACCCGGCGTAAACTGAGGGCTACCTTGTATATTTATATATATATATATATATATATATATATATATATATATATATATATATAGTAAAGCTTGGAAATGAAGGGCACTCTCAGGGTGTTTTAGATAACCACATTAATCATTTTATTCAGAGTCTCAATAGGTCATCAAAGACCAACCGGGTTTAGTACTATTGAAGTTACCACTGCTGGCCGGGGTGCTAATCAAATGTGTCAATAAAGTCCCAAAGAAAGCCAGCACTCTCCGGTATTAAGATCAATCAAATCTCTTTAATGTAAATTGTGACATTTCGGGGGTTTCACCCCCGTCCTCAGACCATTATAATAACATAATAACAGATAATATACTTATATCTAACTCACCGCTTATGTGATCATAAAGCCTCTAGATCCTGTATGTGGTTAACAGCGTGGCGGTTGCCTAGGCGCTGTGCATTCAACACAGTTGGGTGCAGCCGGTAGCCTAGCAATGTACCAAAACAAAGCATACGGTTTTTACTAATTACCAAAACCTATCCTATATAATAAATGGCCAGATATTTGTTTGTCAGATGCAGTCATGCGCAGTAGAGACTGCGCGAGGACAAACATACCTGGCCATTTGTAACCTGACAGCAGAGAGGGAGGTGAAAGTGGTGTGTAAGAGGGCGTGACCGTGCGTGATGAGGGGTGGGGTCGGCGTGGCGAAGGGCATGGTGCCGCAATGGGGGCGTGACCGGGCGGGGCCGTGAGATAGAGCGCTAAAGGGTTTGAGAGAGAGAGCCAGAGAGGGCAAAAGAGGGTGGAGAGAGAGCAAAAGAGAGTGGGGAGAGGGAGCAAAAGAGAGGGGGAGAGAGCCAAAGAGGGGGGAGAGAGAGCAAAAGAGAAGGGGGAGAGAGCAAAAGAGAGGGGGGAGAGAGCCAAAGAGAGGGGGAGAGAGAGCCAAAGAGAGGAGGAGAGAGCAAAAGAGAGGGGAGAGCAAAAGAGAGGGGGGAAGAAAGCCAAAGAGGTGGGAGAGAGCAAAAGAAAGGGGGGAGAGAGCCAAAGAGGGGGGGGGGGGAGAGCAAAAGAAAGGGGGAAGAGAGCCAAAGAGGGGGGAGAGAGAACAAAAGAGAGGGGGGAGAGAGAACAAAAAAGAGGGGGGAGAGAGAGAACAAAAGAGAGGGGGGAGAGAGAGAGAACAAAAGAGAGAGGGGAGAGAGAGCAAAATAAAGGGGGGAGAGAGCCAAAGAGGGGGGAGAGCAAAAGAAAGGGGGGAGAGCAAAAGAAAGGGGGAAGAGAGCCAAAGAGGGGGGAGAGAGAACAAAAGAGATGGGGGAGAGAGAGAACAAAAGAGAGGGGGGAGAGAGAGAACAAAAGAGAGGGGGGAGAGAGAGAACAAAAGAGAGGGGGGGAGAGAGAGCAAAAGAGGGGGGGGGGGGAGACCAAAAAGAGGGGGGAGAGCGCAAAAGAAAGGGGGGAGAGAGCCAAAGAGGTGGGAGAGAGAACAAAAGAGGTGGGAGAGAGAGAGAGAGAACAAAAGAGAGGGGGGAGAGAGAGCAAAAGAAAGGGGGGAGAGAGCCAAAGAGGGGGGGGGGAGAGCAAAAGAAAGGGGGAAGAGAGCCAAAGAGGGGGGAGAGAGAACAAAAGAGAGGTGGGAGAGAGAGAAAAAAGAGATGGGGGAGAGAGAGCAAAAGAGGGGGGAGAGAGACCAAAAAAGAGGAGGGAGAGCGCAAAAGAAAGGGGGGGAGAGCCAAAGAGGTGGGAGAGAGAACAAAAGAGAGGGGGGAGAGAGCACAAAAGAAAGGGGGGAGAGAGCTAAAGAGGAGGGAGAGAGAGCAAAAGAGAGGGGGAGAGAGAGCAAAAGAGAGGGGGAGAGAGAGCAAAAGAGAGGGGGAGAGAGAGCAAAAGAGAGGGGGAGAGAGAGCAAAAGAGAGGGGGAGAGTGAGCAAAAGATAGGGGAGAGTGAGCAAAAGATAGGGGAGAGTGAGCAAAAGAGAGGGGAGAGAGAGCAAAAGAGAGGGGAGAGTGAGCAAAAGATAGGGGGAGGGAGAGAGCAAAAAAGAGGGGGAAGAGAGAGATAGCAAAAGAGAGGGGGGAGAGAGAGAGCAAAATAGAGGGGAAAGAGAGAAAAAAATAGAGGGGGTGAGAGAGAAAAATAGAGAGGGCAGAGAGAGAGCAAAATAGAGGGGGAGAGAGAGAGAGCAAAAGAGAGGGAGAGAGAGAGAGCAAAAGAGAGGGAGAGAGAGTGAAAAAGAGAGGGGGGAGAGAGCGCAAAAGAAAGGGGGGAGAGCTAAAGAGGGGGGAGAGAGAGCAAAAGAGAGGGGGAGAGAGAGCAAAAGAGAGGGGGGAGAGAGAGCAAAAGAGAGGGGGGAGAGAGAGCAAAAGATAGGGGAGGGAGAGAGAGCAAAAGATAGGGGAGGGAGAGAGCAAAAAAGAGGGGGAAGAGAGAGAGAGCAAAAGAGAGGGGGGGAGAGAAAGCAAAATAGAGGGGAAAGAGAGAGCAAAAGAGAGGGGGGAGAGAGAGAAAAATAGAGGGGGAGAGAGAGAGAGAAAAATAGAGGGGGGGAGAGAGAGAGCAAAAGAGAGGGGGGAGAGAGAGAGCGCAAAAGAGAGGGGGAGAGAGAGAGCGCAAAAGAGAGGGGGAGAGAGAGTGCAAAAGAGAGGGGGAGAGAGAGTGCAAAAGAGAGGGGGAGAGAGAGAGTGCAAAAGAGAGGGGGAGAGAGAGACAAAGAGGGGGGAGAGAGAGTGCAAAAGAGAGGGGGAGAGAGAAAGCGCAAGGGGTGGGACCGCTGCACTGCAAAAAATGGCCCGTGTACACGGGCTTTAGGACAATAATGCTCAACATAGTAGAAAACCAAAACAAGACTATATATTGCGTAACTAAATATTGCGTTACGCAACGCTAGATATTTGCAAGTGCAATAGTAAGGCAGTCCGATTCACAAAAAGCAATGCCATTCTATTTAAGTATTTAGTCCTTTTGGACTTAATGTTTCTAACTCATACGTCCATCTTGCTTCTCTTTGCATCAAAATCTTGTTGCAATCTCCTCGTCTCTTTAATGGGGTACGTGATCTATTATAGTGTATTTGAGATCTGCCACAGTATGTCTGCATTGCAAAAAATGATGGGCCACGGGTTGGTCTGCTTCTCTTTTATTCAGTGCTGTACGTATCGAGCCTTGATGATTCGCCATTCTAGTTCTCATATCATCACTCGTTTTCCCCACATAGAATAAACTACACCGATAGTGTAGCAAGTAGACCACAAAATTGGTGGTACATGTAACTCTGAATTTTAAGTAATATTTATTTTTGTGTCAGGGGTGGTTAAAGAATTTGCCTGCTGGATCAGATTTTTGACATCCTACAAAAAACTGATCCAGTACACTGCTACTAAAGCAAAACTTGGCTGGTAAATGCCAAACCAGGATGCTACAAATGCAGCGGATGCACGACGTGTAACATGATAGCAGGCAAATTCTTTAACCACCCCACCACAAAAAGAAATATTATTTAAAATACAGAGTTACGTGCAACCACCACGCTGTTAGCCACATACAGGAACTAGAGGTTTTACGATCACGTAAGCGGTGAGTTAGATACAAGTATCGTATCTGTTATGTTATTATAATGGTCTGAGGACGGGGGTGAAACCCCGAAACATCACATTTTGCATTAAAGAGATTTGATTGATCTTAATACCGGAGAGTGCTGGCTTTCTTTGGGACTATATATGCTTCAGGCAAGTGCATGCTACCTACCTAGGTGTCTTTTCAACAAAGAATAGCATGAGAATGAAGCAAATTTGATAATAGAAGTAAATTGAAAACTTTTTTAAAATTGTATTTGTATACAAGGTCATTGTGTACAAAGTCAGTTGCCAACTGTCCTGATTTTCCTGGAAGTCCCAGTTTTTTGGTCTCCTTTCCCCATGGTATATTGTATATCTTGGGATATTGATCTATATTGCAAAGTTTGTCCTAAGGTATGGGCTTGGTATGGAAGTCTTACTGTGGGAATGATTTATGTGGTCTTCTTGCATACTGTGGATTCTGAGTCTTAGCACTTTTTATTAGAATAGCGGAATAATAAAATAATTTATCTAATTTGGTGATGTAATCTGTATATCTCATGCAGTTTACAGATTAGATAAAATAATATAATATTTTTATTGTTGTACATAATGATTAGAAGTAAACATTTTGCACGCATCGAGTTGCACACGTATTATAAGTTGAAAGTAAAAATATTGTACTCTTGTGCTAACCTCACACAGCCAAACAGGTTTCTTCTAGTGCAATTTGAATGTCGCGTGCGTGATAACCTATTCCCCTCTAGAAGTCAATGGTGAAAAAAGTGGGAAAAAAACCCTAACACCCTACTCGCTTGCTAACCCAAACTCATTTTCTTATATGAAAGGTATGCAAAATTGAATATCTAACCTAGTTAGTGCGGAACACTGCTCACCTTTAAAACTTTCCCAAAAGGTTTAAATGTAGAATGAATGTGTATAAGGTGCCGTTTCGACTTTAGTGGTATCTGTTGTTTGATAGAATTAAATAAAATAATATTCCCTTAAATGATAATATTTATAAAATTGAAAGATAAGTATCCTCCTGGGATATTCCATTCTATGTTGTTCCTGCTTAGATTGGTGGAACCGTATGTGTTCCGCTATTCAGAGATGTGTATATGTGGTATAAAAAAACAATTGTATTATAGAGTTAAAAATAATTCAATTTATTACATAATCTATGGTATATACCTGGAAAAAACTGTTCTCATTTAAATAAATATATATATAAAAACATCCTTTACACTAAAAATCCTAAAACACCGGTGTTTATATAGTGTTGCTGCAATGTTAACCAGTTTTATGAGTCACAATCTATAATTAGATCGGCATATAAAAACAAACCTAAAAACTTCTAAATACAGTGGCAATCGAAACAATATATCGTATCTTCCTATACAGTATTAAACATGTATCTACAAGTTTCACTCTTACAAGAGAATTCACAGACCAAAGAATATACTATTGGATTGGAGGTTAAAACACTCCTGTAGTTGCTCCTAAAAAATATGTATAAAAAAATATTGATAAAAATGTCTATTTCGATTGCCACTGTATTTAGAAGTTTTTAGATTTGTTTTTATATGCCGATCTAATTATAGATTGTGACTCATAAAACTGGTTAACATTGTAGCAACACTATATAAACACCAGTGTTTTAGGATTTTTAGTATAAAGGATGTTTTTATATGTATATTCATTTAAATGAGAACTGTTTTTTCCAGGTATATACCATTGATTATGTAATAAATTGAATTATTTTTAACTCTATAATACAATTGTTTTTTCATACCACATATACACATCTGTGAATAGCGGAACACATACGGTTCCTCCAATATAAGCAGGAACAACATAGAATAGAATATCCCAGGAGGATATTTATCTTTCAGTTTTATCAATATTATCATTTAAGGGAATATTATTTTATTTAATTCTATCAAACAACAGATACCACTAAAGTCGAAACGGCATTTATTTGCGCCACCTTATACACATTCATTCCTCATTTTCTTATATGCGCTGACCCAATAACATATTCTCATATGCGCTAACCCGATCGCATATTCTCAAGTGTGCTAAGCCGACATGAAGAGATCTCTATGTTACAGCCCTTTGCCTGCCTTTTTTTTCTCTAACACCTGAGACCTCATATCTTTGAGCACTTATAACTTTATGTGCAATATTTTTGTTTAATAATCTGTCAGTGTGTCCAACACTACCTAATCAGCTTATTTGAATACGCTGTTGCAAGTGTTTTTCAGTTGTTGGCAATAGTTCTCCAATGTTATACTTAATATCACAAATAATGTCCAGAATGTGATAGTAACACTCAGAACAGAGAATGAAATGATAGTGAAGTAACGTATGGATATATATCTCTCCCTAAACATTACTCACGCACAGAGGGTAAGAAACATAAGTTTGAAGAGTGATATACTATATTTACATCATTTACATAGTTTGTTGTGATTCTCTCTCTTTACAAGGAAGGAGGTAACAATAACACTCCTAGAAGGATTGAACATTATTTCAGTGAATAATAAATAATTATGATTTATTTGTGGTGGGAGCGATTGTGGTTAGGCAGTATTGCTGTAAGAAAGGGGTGCATGAAGTTTTAGTGCTGCCCTAGGTAACAACAAGTTTACAGCCCCTCAGACTGTCCACCAACAATTTTACCTCATATTTGTTAGGTATTGTTCAATATGAAGGGTTAATAAACAACACTAGACAACCAGGGATATGCAATAACATCTATACTATATTCGCATTTGTAATGCATCCGTCGCCAGTTGCGCACGCATCCTCAAAGGAATGTTGGCTGCACAAGGCAGCCAAAAGAATGATTCTTTCACCACTATGCCATTGTAACGAGCTGGTTGTGGTTGTGGATCTCAACTGCGGAAAATATATGATTGTATGCCTTACTTTAAGATACAATGAGGAAGTTACAATGTATCTGTCTGTATGGCAGTTGAAAGTTACTATTTGATTTAAATACCTGATCAGTATTTCTGAATCAGGTTGCACAGCAGTTGTTAACCAAACGCACCGTGGATGGGATACACTTTTCCTGATAGTCACTGAGCACACAGGGGGAGCGTTAGGTCAGTACAGATGCAGCAGGCTGTTAGTCAATTGAAGTGTGATACACGCTGATAGCTGTGCTGTTTGTGAGAGCTGACAGGCAGATGGGTGGAGCAGGTATTAAGTGCTGTGCTGTAACGTTACTCACAAAAGTTCAGTCTGAAGTTTATCACGCTACTCCTGAAGCATGTGAAGAGGAATATGAGGAGGAATCCTGTGAGTGTGGTCCAATGAAAGTTAAGTGTCTGTACAAAGTTATAAAGTTCACAACTTATATCAAATGAGACTGCAGTTGCGGTTTGGAAAACACTTGATCTGCCAGAGGCAATTAAGCAGGAAAATAATGCAGCAGCGGTGTTTGTTAATCCAAATTAGGAAATGTTCAGACTTAGCATATAAGTCTCTTTCAGTTGCTCAAGTAGGCTCCGTATTAGAAAAGATTTAAATACCTTCAGATAGTTAGACTTGAACAGAGAGAGGTAAATCCCTGCAGCAGGTCTGTAAAGCTGTATGCTAAACTGGAAACAATACTGAAGCAGGGAGGGAGGCGTGTCCAGGCTTTAAATAACCTTGCTAGGTGTGAGCACAGGTAAAAATTAAAGGGACAGAAAGGAATAAGGAAATCCATAACATACCCCCCACCTCAGGGTAGGTGCCCCGCAGCTACGAATCTAGGTCGTTCTGGATTCCTCCTGTGAAACAGGGATACCAATTTGGGAGCATGAACATTCGAGGAAGGTTCCCAAGAGTCATTCTCCTCAGAGAATCCCTTCCAACGGATTAAGTATTGAAGAGTTCCACGGTAAATACGGGAGTCCAGGATGGCATCAACTTTGTATTCCGTGTCCGAATCCTGTAAGATGAGAGGAGGAATCTGGCTGGCCACCTGTCTAGTTTCGCAATGAGGTTTTAACAAAGAGACGTGGAAGGTGGGATGAAGTCGAAAAGTAGAAGGCAGATCCAAGGTAACAGCATTTTGGTTCACAATCTTTGTGATAGGATAAGGACCAATGAAGACAGCACTAAGTTTCTTGCTGGGGGTTTTCAGTTTTATATTCTTGGTCGACAGCCAGACCAGATCACCTATTTTATAGGAAGGTGGTTGACGTCTTCGGAGGTTATAGTAACATCTCTGATGAGCCTGAGCATCAGCTATATGCCTCTTAAGTTCTATGAAAAGATCCTGGAGATCCTTAGTGAGGTCATCAACCTTGGGACAGTTTGAATCTGTCCGAGGGTGAAGTTGGAAGGAAGGGTGAAAAGCATAATTCGCAAAAAATGGTGTCTAGGAAGTAGTGGAACTTGTAGAATTGTTGTATGCATATTCAGCCATAGCAAGGGTATTAGCCCACTGGTCTTGGTGGTTGGAACAATAAGAACGAATATACTGTTCGAGCCATTGGTTTATTCTCTCTGTTTGGCCATTTGATTGGGGGTGAAATGAGGAGGAGAATCGGAGTTCTACTTGCATAGTGTCACATAATTTTTTCCAGAAACGAGAGGTGAATTGACTACCTCTATCAGTTACAATGGAATCTGGGAGACCGTGTAATTTGATGATGTTATTCAAGAAAAGAACTGCAAGTTCTGATGAAGTTGGGAGCTTATGATATGGGAGGAAATGGGCCATCTTGGTAAGATGATCAACAACAACAAGTATGGTATTGTAACCAAGTGACAATGGAAGTTCGACGATGAAATCCATTCCTATGGTTTGCCACGGTCGGTCAGGTATCTGTAATGGTAAGAGTAATCCGAAAGGAGGTCTTTTTTCAGTCTTGGAAACTGTACATATGTGGCAAGATTGAACATATCTTTGCACAGAAGTTCTGATAGCAGGCCACCAGTACGTACGTGAAAGAAGATCATAGGTTTTGTGGATTCCAAGATGTCCTGCCATCGGTGAGTCATGATGTTCTTTTAACAAATTGTCTCGAAGGGAAGGTGGTACATAAAGACGTCCTTGGTGGTAATAGAGACCATCTTGTCCCAGTGTGAGTTTAAGCTTAGGAATGGAAGTATCTTTCTGTTGTAGGAGTTTAAGGACTTCAGGATAAGTAGGAGATAGTGTAATGAATTGCTCAACTGGAATGACTGTACCAGGAGTATCGGAATGATGAGGATTGGTATCTTTTCTGGACAAGGCATCCGCTTTCCCGTTCTTACTCCCTGGTCTGTAGGTTATATGGAAATCAAACCTTGATAGGAATAAACTCCATCTTAGCTGTCTAGAGGATAAGGTACGGTTAGTCAGAAGGTATTCCAGATTTTTGTGGTCCGTATATATTAGTATCGGAAATTTACTGCCCTCGAGGAGATGTCTCCAGTGTTCCAATGAGACCTTGATCACTAACAACTCCTTTTCGCCTACAGGGTAGTTATATTCGGCTGGTGTCATTACTCGTGAAAAGAAGGCAACAGGGTGGAGTGGATCTTCTGGAGTTTTACGTTGAGACAGAATGGACCCTAGAGAATAGTTGGAGGCGTCAACTTCAAGTACATAATGGGCATCAGGGTCTGGAAACTTAAGAATCGGTGCTTTAGTGAAAACATCCTTAAGGTGTTCGAAAATAGCCTGTGTTTGAGGTGTCCAGTGGAAGGTAGTTTTGACACTTGTAAGAGAAGTTAAAGGCTTGGTAAGAGAGGAATAATTCTTGATGAATTTCCTATAGTAATTGGAGAAACCGAGGAATTTTTGCAGGTCCTTTTTGGAGGAAGGTATGGGCCAGTTTTTAATAGTTTGCACTTTTGAATCATCCATCTGAATTCCTGTGGGAGTGATAGTATAACCCAGGAATGTAATAACAGAGGTATGGAAGATGCATTTTTCCAATTTGGCAAAAAGTCGGTGTTGTCTAAGGCGAGAGAGCACCCAACGAACGTGTTTTATATGGTCAATGATGTTAGTATAGTATATCAGAATGTCGTCCAAATATACAACTACACAGATGTCAAGGAGATCACGGAATATATCGTTTATTAGATATTGGAACGTTGCCGGGGCATTACAGAGCCCGAAAGGCATCACCTTATACTCGTAGAGCCCATATCTTGTTCTGAAAGCGGTGAGCCACTCGTCTCCTTTTCGGATTCTGACGAGATTATAGGCTCCACGTAGGTCTAATTTAGTGTATATGGCGGCTTGACTGAGACGTTCGATGAGTTCGGGAATTAGAGGTAAGGGATAGCGGTTCTTGACGGTCCGTTTATTAAGTTCCCTATAATCAATTATAGGGCGTAGGGAGTTGTCCTTATTTCTGACGAAGAAAATGCCGGCCCCAGCAGGGGAAGAAGAGGGTTGTATAAACCCTTTCCTTAAATTCTCTGAAAGGTAAGTTTTGAGGTGTTCTAGTTCAGGCTGTGATAGAGAGATATATGTGCCTGTAAGGAATGGAAGCACCTGGAAGTAGTTGAATAGGACAGTCGTACGGGCGATGTGGAGGAAGGGACTCTGCTTCCTTTTCACTGAATACATCTTGAAAATCTTGATAGTCAGAAGGAATAATTCTTCCAGTAGGATTTATAGAACAGATCAAGGAGTGATGAAAACAGGTGTTCTTGCAATAATCTGAGAGGAATTCGGCTTCGAGGCGATCCCAATGTATGGTGGGTTGATGCGTCTGTAACCATTGTAGACCAAGCACCAGGGGAAACATGGGAGAATTTATCACATCAAAGGATATGAATTCAGTGTGTGCACTTGACGTGGAAACCTTGATGGGAATAGTTTGGTGTGTAATAGGACCGGAACTAATTGTATTACCATCAATAACTCTAATGGACACAGGTCTTGCTTTCAACACAGTGGGTATTTTATTTATAGTGACAAAAACAGAATCAATATAGGAAGAATGTGCCCCAGAGTCGATGATGGCTTCACTGATTTGCTGGTGTAGATCCCACTGTAAGGTAAGAGATAAAGAGCAGTAAGCAACTTGGTTAACATTAGTGGTTAAGCATGTGGTTTTTCTAAAGGACTTACGTTTCTTCTGCCTTTGTAAGATAGGACACTCTCTTACAGTATGTGCATTTGAAGCACAATACATGCAGAGGTTGTTTATGCGTCTGCGATTCCTTTCTTCTGGTTGTAAAGGGCCTCTAGTGAATCCCAAATCCATAGGTTCTGAGGTTTGAGTGACTGTAGGTTTTTGGTAAGTAGAAGAGGGTCTTGTGAGGGTCTTGTTTTTCTGATTTGCGTTCTCTCAACCTTCTATCAATCTGAATGCTTAGTGTGATTAGTCCTTCCAAGGACCTAGGAAGCTCTATGCGAGCGAGTTCATCTTTAAGGGCATCATTTAGACCTAAACGGTACTGATTCCTAAGGGCAATATCGCTCCACTCAGTATCTTTACTGTATTGCTTGAACTCACTTAAATATTCCTCCACCTGCTTTTTCCCTTGTTTAAGAGACCTCATTTTAGTCTCTGCAGTAAGCTGAGTGTTAATATCTTGATAAAGAATTGCCATTTCCTTGAAGAAGTCTTCCAGTGATGTTAGAATAGGATGATCTTGTTCAAAGAATGAGTCAGCCCACTTGCGGGGTTCACCTCGCAGAAAAGAAATGACCGTTAAAACCTTAACTCGTTCAGTTGCGTAGGTTTTAGGTTTTAGACTGAAAAGAAGATAACAAGAGTTTTTGAACTGAGAGAACATAGCCCTGTCTCCATGAAATTTGTCGGGCATAGAGACTTGGGGTTCTGGGGTAGCCTCTGGTGTGGCTGATTTATTCATTGAGTCTTTTATTATATTGTTGAGTGTCTCATTTTGAACTTGTAATTCTCTAAGGCCATGACTTAGCTGATCCACCCTCTGGGAGAGAGTGTAAACAATTTTAGGTAATTCCGCTGGATCCATTTTTAGGGCTTCAGTATTATGTAACGAGCTGGTTGTGGTTGTGGATCTCAACTGCGGAAAATATATGATTGTATGCCTTACTTTAAGATACAACGAGGAAGTTACAATGTATCTGTCTGTATGGCAGTTGAAAGTTACTATTTGATTTAAATACCTGATCAGTATTTCTGAATCAGGTTGCACAGCAGTTGTTAACCAAACGCACCGTGGATGGGATACACTTTTCCTGATAGTCACTGAGCACACAGGGGGAGCGTTAGGTCAGTACAGATGCAGCAGGCTGTTAGTCAATTGAAGTGTGATACACGCTGATAGCTGTGCTGTTTGTGAGAGCTGACAGGCAGATGGGTGGAGCAGGTATTAAGTGCTATGCTGTAACGTTACTCACAAAAGTTCAGTCTGAAGTTTATCACGCTACTCCTGAAGCATGTGAAGAGGAATATGAGGAGGAATCCTGTGAGTGTGGTCCAATGAAAGTTAAGCGTCTGTACAAAGTTATAAAGTTCACAACTTATATCAAATGAGACTGCAGTTGCGGTTTGGAAAACACTTGATCTGCCAGAGGCAATTAAGCAGGAAAATAATGCAGCAGCGGTGTTTGTTAATCCAAATTAGGAAATGTTCAGACTTAGCATATAAGTCTCTTTCAGTTGCTCAAGTAGGCTCCGTATTAGAAAAGGTTTAAATACCTTCAGATAGTTAGACTTGAACAGAGAGAGGTAAATCCCTGCAGCAGGTATGTGAAGCTGTATGCTAAACTGGAAGCAATACTGA